>NW_008604640.1:30939-73585 GCF_000691845.1 Merops nubicus
CTCCCCCCCCCCCCCCCGTAACTTGTTTGCCAGTTCCCGTATTGGATTTGGCTTTGTCAATAGTATACACTTAATCTCTTGCTGTTTGTAGGCTTTTGAGAGTAAAAGTAAGCTTTAAAAATTGTTTGCTACTTGCAGTCCTTTCCTGAATACCATTATTTTTCGGATAAGGGAGAACTGTGCATGCATACCAACACTGTCAGTGCTGATGGATTATTCTAGACAGACTACAACACTGTGGCTATGGCAGAAAAAAGTAAACTGATTTGCAATTAGAAAACAGTTCCACAGCAACATTGGAAAGAAAAACACTTCTGATTTTATTTGCTGGATTACTATAGTATGCCTTCAATTCTCTAATCTTTGCTTTTACACAATCATGCTTTAGGGTTTTATTGCTTTTATGTTCCTCATCATATACTTTACTGTTCTTGAAATAAAAGTGAAATAGCAAAAATATTGATTTAAATTGGTTAGTTTTAGGTTTAAGCAATTTTCAGAGAAAAACATTAAAGCTTAGTAAAGGGAAAGCAGATCTTTGTTTCTGTATTTGTAGAAAAGAATTACTAAAAACTTACTTAGCAAGCTAAGATGTGACCTACTTGAATACTGTCTTATTTCAGATCAAAAAGAAACGTTTTCAGCTTTTTGAGGCTAATTTATTATTTGTAATAGGCTATATTTGCTAAAGTAGTTCCCAAATATGTTTTGCAGAGTTCCAGTAAGACTTGGGATTGTCATAACTTGGCATTTCACACATCACATCTCCTGAACCAAAATACTTCTGGTCTGATAATGAAGTAACACCTCCATCTAACAGGGTGTATTTTCAAGAAAGCTGAATAATATATATTGATACCTACATACAATAGCAATATACCTAAAATAAATAGCTTTAACTTTCCAAGACTGACTTTAACAGTAAATAATGAAGTTGGAGAAAGACGTGAATGTTGTTGGGAAGAAGGGCAAGTATGACTTATTGGAACTGGTGGCTTTATTAAATATGGAGAGGTGTTCAGTACAGACAGAAAAGTAAATAAGGAGACCATGTGATGAGTGGATGTTAAAGCTTTAATGAGGTAGTCACACATCTCATCTATACTGCGATTTTGTTTGTGTCAAAATAGTGAGTGATACTAGTATACTGAATAAAGCAACATCATTTTCAGTCATGTCCTTAGAACTCCCTCAAAGGCAAACCCCTCACTTTCTAAGATCACATGTGATGACTATATGTGTTGCAAACTCATCGAACTCTGAGCCTTGAGGCTGCATATGTTAGGTGTGTGTTATCTGCACTTTTGGAGGTAACACAGCACGTTTCTGTTACCTCAGCCACCTGCTGGAAGCACATTGATTTCCTGGCCATAGCCATTTGGAATCCAGTGCTGCAGGCTCTCATACAATTAAAACTTGTCCTAGGGATGGAGATCTCCACTGAGTTAGTAAAGAAGGTACCTATTTTACAATTCTATATATGACATAGAATTTGGTAAGCAAAAAGTGTTTAAGAGTGGATTATATGTAGATTATATTCCTCCTCCTCCAACTGAAAAGTAAAATACTTTTGATTCCCCCACAATAATACCTTTGGACTCATGTCATGTGCTCCTGATGAAAGGAGGAGACTGTGTCATTGCAGAGGGACTACCTGGCCTTGGGAGTTAAATGCAACAAGCTGTACCTGTTGGTATCAGAGTTAGGGCTGTGCCATATTTCCAGCTGGTCCAGCTCTGTCTCTGCAGCTGTTCTAGCTATGGTGAATCCAAACCAGATCTGCTGTACAGAAGTTAAGCACTACAGAACTGAACTGGATGGTTGGCAGCTCTAGTCTTCTAGGTGCAGAAATTATTCAACACCTTTGTTCTCAAGCTGCCAGGAAAGAGGTGCATCTGCTGCTTATCAGGCTGCTTGGTACCAGAGCCAAACAGCAGGCTTCTGCAGAGGTCAGGTGCTGATGGAGACTTCTAGGTTCTCTTGCCCACCCCCATCCCCCCCTTTTTTTTTTTTTTTAAAGCCCATAGGAAGTCATTTGACAGATGTGAGGTAAGAGAAGTTAGAAAGACCACAACTTCTGAGGTTTTAAAGCAGTGATAAAGGCCATTTTTGTATGTGTGTGAATATTTCATTTCTTACTCTACAGAAGAGAAAACCATGCAGTGCATGCAAATCAAAAACTGAGCATGCTGTGAGGTTGGATGTGTGGGAATTTGGCTATAATCTGATGCTAATTATTTTAATAAGAATTCCATATTAAAGTATTTTAATAATGACTATCTCTACATGAATCATACTCTCCTTTTTGGTCTTTTAATGTACCTTATACAACCTACTCCTTTTTTCCTCCACTACTAGTATTTGCATACTGGATTTTCTTGCTGAAACTACTTTTTAATTGTGTGGTTTTGTTGTTCAGTTGATCTCTATTGCCATATAGTTTTATAGCCTTTAAAGAAAATACAAATAATTCCCCTTTCTGCTGTTGCAAAGGTGAAGAAGCCATTATGCTTGTGTGGCTACTGATTAACACTTCCAGTGGCTGTCTTAAAAATGAAATACTTACACTATTCATGCAATACAAGTTCAGAGAAGCTAGTTATTATGCTAAGTCACTGGACAACTTACCACATATTAGTATCATGTAGTCTTTCTGCAGATATGAATGGCACATGAAGACACAATTCTTTGAAATTGAGAGTATAATTGCAAATAAAAATATCAAATGTCCTCTGTCCATAAGTAATACCAAATTATTCAAATACATTTAAAATCAAATGCAGTTCTGACTAGACTTGGGAACAGTTGGTTTAAAGCCTTTGAATTCTTTTTCATCTCCAGATCAACAGTTAAAATTCCTTCCAGATCAGTAGTAATCAAAATTAATTTACTTATCAGATAATTGACGAAAGGACCTTTTAAAACTGATACCCTGATGTGTTAATCATACAGCGTGAAAGGGCTGTGCCACAGTAAAAAATTTGCAGTGTTTTAAGAACTTAATCCTGAAGGCAGTTTTGCATGAGATGAGCATAGATGGTTCATAGTTTAGCTCTGAAATAGAAACCAGGTTTGAAGTGAAAGGTCAGGGAAGACGATGCACAAAAATGCATCAATGTACAACGTGCAACTTTGCCCTTTAAAAATGGGCAAATATATCAAAACAGTGAAGTGAAGGCTTTCTACATCACAGCAACTCTGCCATGTCTGGATGTGTAGCTGCTCAGTTTTATATTACTCCTTTTCCCACTTCATACCACACCAGTTGCTAATGTAAGTGGTGCCTTAAAGGTTCTGCTTTGGGGCCAGCATCATGTAGCTGTGAAGAGCTGGGCTATAGGAAGATTGAGACAGAATCAGGAGGTGTCTCCATCTGTTTTCCTGTTCAGACTCTACTTTACTGCTGGGTGCTGGGTTTTTTTTGAGTGAAGCTCTTAAGTGTACTTGGAGAATTATTACAGATTTGTTCCTTTTCTGACAAAGAGCCGTCATATTGCAGTATGTGCTGGAGGAAAGACTTAAGAGAAGACAGGTCTTTTTTCAAAGTAGATTCAAGTCCACTTCTTTTACCTTTGAAGAGAATCCCTATCCAGCATGTCTCAGGATCTTTGGACAGCAAGGAAAAAAGGGCAGAAAAGACAGTCCTTTTTTTTTTTCATTCCTTCAGTATATTCCTCAGGTGTGATCTGCAGGGGGAAGAGGAAGTATCTTCTCTGTCCCTGTAGACAGCAGCCATGCCACTGAGGGCAAAATGCTGGGGTGAGCCACAGCCAGTCGTCCTCTGTGTATAGAGAAAGTGCTGCCATACAGCACTTTCCCTGGCTGTCATTTTAAAGAAAATCACAGCTGTGCAAGTGCTCTGGGGAGCCTGGGCCTCTTGGGTGCTGGGCATACTCTGTGTGTACCCACTGAGAACATCCCTTTAGGAATTTCAGGTGGATAAACTTGGTTTCAAGCAAAATGCTGGCATGATGCAAGCAGAGAACTGCTAATGTCTTTGAAACTCTTACAGAGATGAAATGCTGGGGTTTGAACCCCGAGCCCCAAATTAAGGTTGACATATGGGTGATTCCCACAGCCCTTCATACAGAGGTGGTGAGTTTGCCTTATAGCTTCCCCCAGGGTGCGGCCGGCCCTGCAGGGAGAGCCAGAAGGGAAATGAGCCCCAGGGGTCCCGCATTGAGTTGACAAGGGTCAGGTGTCTGCTTGGGGATAAAAGCTGGGACCACTTGCAGGGAGTCAGGAGTGTCTGTCTGTGGAGTGCACTCCCCAGAGCTTCCTGGTTCAGGGCAGACGTCCTGACTCTCCCTGGAGCTGGGCCCCAGGCTGTTTAGACCTTTGTGAATGCGGGTCGATCGGGTGAGAGTCACTATGTGGTCACCTTTCTCTTATGTGTTCAGCTGGCTGGTCTGGCTGTTTCCCATGCCAACTGTGGGCAACCTCGGTTCACTGTTTGTACCACCTGTTGTGGGCCGAGTTACGTCCTTTGTGGGATCGTTGGGGGTGGCGTCAATTATGTGCCAGCTGATTGATCTGTTTGTACCCCCAGCGATCATTCATGGGATGTCCTTCTTGTATACGATACAGTCTGTGTATTGTTTTCTCTTTCTGCTGGTGCTATCATTTTTGTTGGGCCTGGTCATTGGCAGAACAAGAGACAGAATGGTAGATAGCTAGAGAGTGTTCAAGTAAAGTTTAAGAAACTGATGAATTTGGGTACTTCTAGATGTGATGGGAGATGAAATTGGATGGAGGAACACACGAAGTGCAGTGAGGCCCCTATTCCAGCCAGATCCTCTTTGGCTAGTCTCAAGTCTAGTGCATGCATCACACTTCACACAGCAGAAGGTCAACAACGCGTGCCTTACCAAGAAAAAGAAAACTCTTGGGCAGTTGAAGCATCTCATAGCAATTTCTGCAAAGAAGACTCAGCTGTATTTTTTTTCTTTTTTCTCCCTCCCTTTGAGCATGGATTGAATACTGCATATGTCAGAATCTTGATTTTGTGGTTTCTTTTTTTTTGTTTGCTTGTTTGGGTGGTTGGGTTTTTTAGTTTTGTTTTCCCGTTGTTCTTGTATTTTTACCAGAATCGGGATTCTAACCTACCTCTGTAACTATAGTCTTATTCCATTTATCCTCTTCCCATCCCCCCTTGGGCCTGATTCTATTCAATCTTTTTTTTTGTGTAGTTGATATAAATTCCTTTAGGCTATGCACTGGATGTGTTTAGGACGCTTTTAATTTAAGTAACTTCTTCCCTAGTTGTCTACAGGCAGTTGCAGCATCAGCAAATCTCTTTTATTCCTGAGGCTGCAATTGGTTTTCCAGCTGCTTCTAAATCCCCTCATCCCGGGGTTAGGAAGTGTGCATTCGTCTGCTCTTACACTGAGTCTCTGCCCCATGTATTTAAACTGCTTTAGGCATCCAGCAGTCGAGGACACTCCTTGTGCACAGAGAGGAAGGGCACAACATTTGTTCCTTTATGAAGAAGGATCAAGACTGGTACTAGAGAAAACCTTAGTATAATTAAAGTTAATGCTGTGAATCTTATTACGGAACATCCTCATGAAAAAGTGACATGAAAGCAAAAAGAAAGCCCATGGACTTGAATCTATGGCAATGCTAAGCTGTATGTGCCTGTAGCTGGTGAAGTAATAAAATGAATGAAGCTTGAGTTATTTGAAGAGGACTCTTCTCAGTCTGCTATGCTGGAGTTGCTTCTAGGAAACAGCACTCTCCTTGGCAACTTCTGTGTGATAAACAGCTTACATGCTTTATGTGTGAGAACAAAGTCTCTCCCTGCAAGGGATTCAGAGAAATAGAACCAGTATAAGTCTACATCCCCAAAGTGTTCGAGAAGTGATTTTCTCTAGCTGGCAGATAGCCAGCTTTGGCTGGTGCAATGAACGTCAAAAAGCTGTAACAAGGAGTCAGAAATCTAAGAATGATAATCAGGACATACATGCTACAATTATTTTGGAACAAAAAGAATAGGTTATTCATGTCTTGTTTAAAGTTGCATAATCAGCTTTGCCTACCATAGACTGTTGGTGACTGTAGTAAGGAATAACTGGCTATGTTCTGGTATAGAGCATCCTTAAGTAAGTTTGTTAGGAGAAAATAAAAAAAAGTTACTGAGAAGGTGACAGTAATGGCTTTAATTCAAGTCCATAAAACTTAAGTTGTAGCAGCTAAAACCAGTACATGTGGATGTGATGATGTTTTAAAGTAAGTAAATTTTAAAATCCTCAGAGAACCCTAATCTTCACAATTTTCACTTCGTAATAGCACTTAACTTAGTAGCTACTCTTTAAAATTTACCTCCCAACTGAAATACTTGGAATTAATTTTTGAGAGGAAGATACATAGGTGACAGTGAGTAGTCATATGTCTTGATATGCCTGTGAAACTATGGTTTTGAATGTCACCTGCTCGTTTAAGTCCTTTCAGGCTCCTTAATCCTGAAGGCATTTTTCATAAGGAAATTGGAAACTATATGGGTCTTACTTTTGCACACAACGTTATGATCCCAGAAAAATTTAATGGTGAAGTTAGAGAAATTGAATCTGTAAAATGAAAAAATTCAGTTTTCCTATACAAAAATGTGAAAAATAATGATAGCTGGCTATCAAAACACGTGCAAGGAACAAAGCTGAATCAAGGTTGTGCATTTGCTAAATTCCAATATAGGAAATGGAATTATTTTCCTCTCACTTTTCTAATAAAGAGACACTAGTAGCTGTAATAATAAAAAAACCTCCGGGCACCTAGTTGGCGCGCGTGCGCTCGGTCCCGGTGTGAGCGTCAGGGCGAAGCGCTGTCCGAGGCAGGCGGGCAGGCCACAAGGCTTCACGGGGGTAATCCTGTAGTAAATCATAGTTTTCAATACACAGGCCTTTACTCTAAAAAGAACTGTACTTGCATAACTTCAATTGTAATTTTTAGGCATACAGAAGCTGTTAGAACTTTTAGTGTCCAGAAAAACAGGTGAAACAACCAGACCACTTTATTATATGTGACAGTGAACCTTCTGTCTTCTTCACTGTGCTGGCTCGTTAGCATGAGCATCTTTTATCTTGGGTTTATGTCTTCCCGTGCCCCATCTCTGAGCACTTGTGACCCGTGCTGTCTTTCTAGAGCTAGAGATCCCGTATCTGTTAGTCTTACCTGACTTAGCATAGCCTAAGACCAGTGTCTGGGGCTGGGCTCTACAACAAGGTTAGCTGCTGAGCTGCTTGGAGATCTCAGCTAATTATTACACTAGCTAAATTTTGATGGGAGTATGACTTTGACCTTGGAAACCGTAAATGATTTGTGGCTTTTCTTGAGTATTGTCATATGTCTAGAAAGAGTTGAGGACATTCAGAAAGGAAAGCTAAAAATGCATGAAAAAAGAGATGAATGAATAATCAGTATAATCAGGCAGTTGCTAGATATCTTTCAGATTCTGTTTTTCATTTCTTCTAACAAGCAGATCTCAAAGTAAGGAATTGTGTGCTACGTGTGCACGTCACGGTTCTTTTCAGCTAAAATAGTTCAGTAGGTTAAAAAGTAGTTTTGTTAATGTGTACATTGTGCAGCAAGACATTCCTAATGGTTATATTCGTTTAAAGGCTTCCTCAGGCTAAAATTGTAATAAGAAGTAAAACAAGATGCTGTGGGAAATATTGTGATTACAAAAAAAAAAACACGTGCACATCTCAGTGAACATTTTCAGAGGCAGTCATGATTATTTCTGTTGAAGAAAAAATAGCTGCTATGATTGAAAACCTTCTAATAAAAATGTATTGGGAGGTAGGAGAACCAGTTCAAAGGCTTCTTTTTAAGTCTCCATCACAAAGAGTCTGTCTTATGATAGCTGCTGTCCTGACAGTCAAGTGATGGATTTAGCTAGGGGTTTTGAACTGTCCAATAAATATAGCACCTCCATTTTTTGAATGTTTTGAGTAGCCCACTGAGTAGCTACCGGCTGAAAAGTAGGAGTCGCAGTGGGAAGCTAAAGGGGAATGAGCCTCTGCAGCATTTAGTGTTTAATGGATCTACAGCTGTAGTGAAGCAGTGTGCAGAAATAATTCTGATTAGGCTTGGTCAATCAGATGACAAAATGAGCCCTGCCCCTCTGTCATTCATCTTTAAAATTCAGAGAACAATTTCTGCTTAAACCCAGTTAAACACAAAAAAACCCTGTTCAATCAGTTACGTTTTAGCTAATTTGTTGATCTAGTATGCTGTCAAAGGCAGAGGGGAACAAAAATGGTTAAGCTATGGTACTGGCAAAATTGCCTTTTTCATCTCGGACTTCATTTTGGAAGGAACGATAGAAACCATGAAAATAGCGATTTTGAGAATTGAACTTTTACAAGGATTAAATGTTACTAAATGCAAATAATAGTGTAATATTGTGCCGTGTTTGTGGCATGGTAAGTAGCTTCTTATTGTTTCACATCAGCTGTTGTCATTAGAATATGCAGTTGTAAATGTGCAATTTAAAAACAGTAACTATGAATGGCAGAGGTTTTGGCTAATCAACACTTTATTATTTGATGGTAAATCTTCACATCAAAAATAAATTGCCTGTTATTGCAACTTTTGTTTTTCTCAGATTTTTAGCCTTCTCAGCCAAGTCCTTTGCAGCTCTGGAAGCATGGCATATACGTGAAGTGGGAGCTCAGTTAAGATACTCTGGTTCTCTTTCGGCAGGTTTAAGAGGTCAGGTGGATGCATCATTACTGAACCTCACTGGCAGATTGCTTTGAAGCGGGGTCTTAAGTAGAGATTGTGCTTTTGTGAAGAAAAGCTTTGTTCTAATAAGCCTTGAGAACCAAATAGGTTTCAAAGGAGCAGATGAAGTTATTGTTCTGAACTAATGCTGGTACTAATAAATGCTGAGAGGGTTCTTTGACTGCTCCCTATAAAAAGCTGTAATAATCCTAAAGTTAGAAACATTTTAACAGTAGTTACCAAAAAATTAAAAATAATCTGGATTTGTGGCAGAACAGAAATGAAGTTTTGAATAGGGTTTCTTTCTTTAGGAGCTGAAAAAAGCCACTGTTCTGTACCAGTGTTTCTTCAAGTTAATCCCTTGGAAAGCGAAAGTGGTCCAGAGGTGTATGTGCTCTGTGGAATCGATGACTTTAATACTGTGGGCAAGCAAATTCAACTCTTCTGAAATGTTTTAGTGTATTTCTCGGTATGTCTAAATATTCTTTCCTGTCCTGGAATTTCACCACTCAGCACAAATAGTAGCTTTTGCAAGGGTCTGCCTCTCACACACTGACATGGAGACCCAATGGTTGCTCCACTGTCTAGCTATCAACTAGAATGAACCTAAAGGATAAAGCAAACTAGAGCTCTGAGCTGAGAGACAAGTCACAGGTAGTTGCTTCGGGGAAAATTCTGGAAATGGTAAGATCTGGATAAAAATCTTTGTTGATTTTACTGGCTGCATTGTTTATGCACTGTGTATGATGAAAAGTGTATATATACATATATTTCCCTTTTCGTTGATAGAAGCAAATTAATCTTATACAAGCAAATGGAAAAACTCTAATGCAGTGGGCATCATTTTACTAAAAAGCTCATGCAGCTAAGCAGATTTAGCTCTGCTTTTAAATAAATACAGGGAAATGTTTAACCTCTATTGTATGGTCACAAAGCCTGTGCTGATCACACAGAAGCTTGGGAGGGCTGAGGACAAAGCGACGGGCTGCTGGAAACAGCTCCTCTTGTATGTGCTTCTGCACACAGTCCAGCCACAGCTGAGCTTAACAGCAGAGTGTTGTCAAGATTACAACATGACGGGGAGCACAGTACAAATTCCAACCTCTCGCTAACAAAAAGAAAGGGGGGGAGAAAAAAACCCCAAACAACAAAAAGGGAAGAGGACTAAGAGGACTATATAGCTATAAGCACAAGGTAATTGCTGATTTCCCTTTTCTGTTCCGATTCTTCTCAATCACTTAGACAGCTGATGTTTCTGTACCTTAGTTAGATTTACCGGAATAAGGTAACATGAGAAACTGAAGTTTATACCTCTGAAGAGGAGAATAAACCTGTTCTGTGTAACTTACTAAAATATTTGACTTTGGTTAGCAGTCTAGGAATTGAAATCAATGCAGTCATAGTTTGTATCTATGGATGAAGGGACTTAGCAACATGCTAAAGATCAAATTACATTTATATTCTGTTTTGATTATCATATGGGTAAAATTAACAGATTGTTCTAACAGATATTAATTCAATGTAGGCTGAACTACCTGCCTTGGAAAATGTCTTCATGAGGATGAGTGTCTGAGAAAGGAAAACCCAACAGTTATTTTTGGTGTATACCTAGGATATTCTTTTCTATTATTACTTTGTCACAATTATCTGGGGTTGCGCACTACCAGAAGTAACGTAGATATGACAGAAAGATGGATCACTGGCCTCATCAACCAACAGGGTAGCTTCTGCTTTTCTGAGGGCCCCTCATTACTCCCTTGTTCTGAAAGAAGAAATGATGTGAAGGAGAATAATGGAGCTTTGCAATGTTGGTTTGCATAAAACTGTGCTTAAATACACTGAATAAATTCTATATGTCACAAAGCAAGTATATTTTCAGGTCCCCTGAGGATGCCTCAGATTAAATAACTTTCTGTAGTATTGGAAAGAGAAAAGAAGCTGAGTTATACGTGTGTATTATTAATTTTAGGAGAAAGCTGCATATTATCTCATTCTTTTGCTTTTTAAGGATATTAAGAACATTAAAGTGTCTTAAACTTTTTAATTAATATTTTTAACACATTTTGTATAAAAACATTTGGCAAATCAGATTATAAAATAGAAATGGATTTTCTGTATTTTGCTTTTTTTACATGTGAGCTTTTTGCATAGTTGTGTTACAATCTATGTATCTTACATTCTGAATTTTTCTTGCCTGAAGTCTATGAACACTATTAGTAGAGAAGTTCATAAAGTGACAGTACAACGTAAATTTCAGTTCTTTCATGAATTTTTAAATTTGTAGGTGCACAGTAACCATTATGTCAGGTGCAGAAAAGTAAAAAGTGTGCTTTACGTTTCCACAACATGCTAGCAGCCTAACTCATACCGAGAAAATCAGCAATTACATGACTCCAAATACATCTAATAAATTTTAAACCATTTCATCTAATCGATAGACTTTTTTTTTTTTTCCTTCTCCTTTGATCTTTCTTCCTTTTTTAAATTCATATCATCTCACTATGAAACTCCTGGAAGGGTACAAATGATCCTCTCACTCAGGAAAACGAACATATGGTCACTAATTTACATTTATGGACATTTCTTGGCTTGAATTAAATATATGGGACATTACCTGTTGGCTTGCAGTTTTTGCTGGATGTGAGGTCTAAAAAAGCCATCTCTGGGTTCAAGATCATGCCTAATTTTTAGACATAATCTTTGAAGCTACAGCTGTTCTTTACTAGTAATAACACCAAGATAACGGCAAATTCTCATCATCAAGGTAGGCTAATTGGCAAGGACTGGTCTGCCTCTACATTTTAATGTTCTGGAAAATTAGTCTTTTATAAAATAGGCCAGCCATACTCACCCAACTTAATCTGAATTTCATCTGAGTACTGTGAGGTACCCGCAGGCCTCACGTGTGGCTAGTTAGTGGTTTTAGTTCAGAGTATCCAAAACAGGGAGAGCTGTACTGCAGCCCGCCATAGTGATGATTTTGCAGCCATGTGAGTCCATGGCATGTGCTGCCCCAGGGTGTTGGAGGCAGGTGAATCATGCAGCTGAGGGTGCAGTGCCCCTCATGGGAGAACTTCAGGACTGTCTAGAGTGGAGAATCAAAACTTACACACTCTTACCCCAACTGCCCTTTGGAAGGGCCCCTTGGGCTGGAGTGTTGCCTTCAGCATGCTCTGGTTTTGTCTTGGGACAGTGAGTGGGTGGGCTGAAGCAGCCAGGAAACAGTGTGAGAGGCAGAGTGAATGTAGCCCTTACCTTTCGACAACAGAATATGTGTGAGCATTGCTTTGCTCTAGTGTTGTGGTCAGTTAGGTGTTGCATGCGTGTGGCAGCTCTGAATGCAAGTTCTGTGTTGACTTTGGCTCATCAATGTCCTGTTGGTTTGTGGGCAGCTGTTCTGGCTGAACAGAGGTGGGGGCAGGAAGGTATTCGAGTGCCTGCATGAAGACGAAGGCAACGAACTGAATTACCTAAGAGAATTTCACCCCAGTGAAATTGATTATATATACCAAATTCCCAAAGCTACAAAGATAATGTATTCTTCCCGTTGCTTTACTATGTAAGAGCAACAAGCTGATTTGAAAGAACATGTTAAAGAGCAATTTATGGGAAGTGTTGTTTGTTACTGGAAGAAACGGCTACAAGACAGTTCTGGTTAACAGAGTTTTGCCAGTTGGCAGACCAATATAAAAATAAAAAGGCTTTTAAAGCTATAGTCAAAGAAATTGTACAATTGTATTACCAGTTTGATGGGAAATTAAAGTGATCTTACTGTATCACTTTTGTAAGTTGCAATTTTTTCAGTCTCTACTGTTTTACCTTGCAGAATAGTGCTAATTTGCAGTTACAATTAAATGATGAACTTTAGTTACTTTTCTACAGATGAAGTGTATGTTTTTATGTACAGTGTATAAAATCACAGATTCGGTGTATAAAATCACAGATTCTGCAGTGATGCTTATCTGTTGCTATTAGCTTCACTAGACCTCCAGTTTACTGAGGTAAAGACTACATATAGCAGGAAGCATAGCTGAGTTTGCAGATGAGCAACATGTACTGAAAAATTAGCAGATTGTAAGGGAAATCTTCAGTTAGAAACTTTTTGAAGCTGACTTTCAAAATTCCTGATCCTGGTTGAAACTTGCTCACTTCAAAGTTCTATTCCACACATGCATTACCATGGAAAAATAAGCAACTTCAGATTTGTATAAAATGAGGGTTTCAAGTAATTAAGAGTAACAGAAGAGAGGAACTAACTGGGTGCATAATTCTTGTGAATACATGAAGCAGGATTCAGCTGGAGTCAAAACCTCTCCTGCTGTTTCATCTTTCTTTGTATTGTGCTTTCAGTTTGGGGGGAGTGGGTGGAAGGAGAGGGTTGTCTGTCCCATCCCTCAACTAGAATTTAGGTTATTCTCCTAGAAAGTGGGAGATCAGGCAGTTTACAAATTGACAGTAAGTCCAGATCTCTCTCTTTCTGGGCAAGTGCTGTGACCAAAGACTTTTCCTGCAGCAGAGGCTCACTGTCCACTGCTGTGACCTCTTCCAGCAGATGTCTTTGGCAGCTTAGGCATCTGTATCCCACAGAGCACTGAAGTGTTTGGTCCTGAGGAGACAGAGGTACTTGGTGCACCTTAAGTTAGGTTACTGAACATTAGACAGATGTAGTTAGGTTTTCGTATTGGCTTGTTCAAGCTTTGTGGGGCACTGAGTGTGTTTCAGTGATGATACAGCAAATCTGGATAATTTTATGGGTGGTCTGTTCTGAAGTGACCAGCTATACTAGTTTAGAGATCTAAATGTAAAATATTCTTTTGAAGCATAGGGAGCTTTTGTTTCTATTGCTGCTTATTTTTTTCTTCAACCCAACATATGTAACTTAGTTCCTGTTAAAAAATGGTTCCACTTGACTTAACTGTATTTAGTACTGCAGCTATATCAAGACACACCTGATGTATTTGTTGTAGTTTAACAGCGAATGTAATTATTTGCCTCTATAAATACTTCAGGTTGTATAATCTTTTTTTTTTTTTTTCAGGCAAAGCAGTAACATAAGACCTGTCATACAGGAGAAAAGAAAGAAGGAAAAATAAAGAGACCGTCGTGCTCTGAAGCTATTTGTACAAAGGTAAGGTAAATTTTTTCCCTTGAAATTTTAATTTCCCATGCTAACTGGGGGGAACAAAAAGATAATGATACTAAGTTTCTCTCCATTAACTTTCTGTATTTCTATGCAGTTTTTATTAAGTACTCTCAGGGTAGTCACACAATGTGTTTTGCTTTTACCTGCATTTCTAGATTTGTTTCCATGTAAGTTAACAGTTTGTGATTAATACAATCTTTAAAATGTCAGTTTGGCTTTTAACTGAAGGGCTCATATCAACTAAGTTAACTAGAAAAGCAGCTAAAAGTATTTCATAGCTTCATATAATTGCAGGTAGGTTTTCCTTGCTGGAGAGAACACGGGGACAGCTCAAGTAGTAAAAAAGTGTCTGAAAAAAGGGACTTAGAAGGAACTTGAAATATTTTTGTACCAAAAAAGCAGAAGTTTTTTTTCTTGTAGAACAAGCCACAGACTTGGTGATGGGGACGTTCTGAATTCTTTGCTCTCATGGTTTAGGTCCTAAGGTTAAAATGCCTGTTTTGGAAGTTTTGAAGTAAGCTTTGATTTTTCAGTCCTCCTCCAGACCCTCCCTGCTCTTGTGCTTGAACTTCATAAATCTTTCAGCATAAGAACAGAGATAGCCTTACTTGAAGGCAGTAGTAGCTGCTGAATAGTCATCTGTGTTTTAATGCCTGATTTATTTATTTTTTTTGTTACATAAAATCTGATTTGGTGTTCTTGAATACAGTATTGTCTAGAGTCTACTAGAACAGACCTTTTCAGTCTTTTATGATGTGTAGGCGTGGATAGCTGCACACTGTTTTATCCCTCATTTATGTGTTCAAGCAGACAAAGCATCTGAAAGCATCAATAATGTGTTTAAAGCAGAGAAGGGAGGACATGGGCACTGAAACATTTTGCCTTCTGAACTATATGCTGGTGGTTTTACTAAAAGTTACATTTAGTGTCTCCTCTTCTTGCAAAGAATATAGATTATTTTTTTTAACTTAATCTTTCAGGGATTTCTTCTGAAATGGTTCTTGTGTTAGTCACTCAAGAGTTAAATGTAGCATTGAATAAAGAGGACTGTTACTGTAAGGTTTTTGAAACTAGACTGCTCTGAAAAAAACATAACCATTGAAGACTCTGAAAGACTTTTTGGATGCTAACCAAGCTAAGGAAGCTCTGAGGTTCTTTGGCTTTGCTGCTGGCTGCTCTCACTCACCAGGATCCTGGCACCCTATCACTGTGCCCTCATTGCCTCCATAGCTCCAGTTCTCCTGTCAGAGAGTGCCACCAGACAATATGTCCCCTGAGGCTACTTGGATGAGTGACAACCAGCCAGCTCCAAAGTGACAAGTGTTGGAATGTCTAATTGGGTCAGTGCACAGGTGCCTGCTCCTCATGAGTGAGATGTTCTAGCTTTTCTCTGTGATGTTCTCTGGGTTCCTCTCATTTTTTCTGTGGTTGTAAAACAAGTGTCAATACATTGACAGGAGAAAGCAGGCATTAGGATGGTTCCCCATTAACCTGTTTTGGTTAAACTAGCTTCACTGCTTGAGTACTGACTGGAAGGGAAGCAAAGAAATCCATTCAAGTGATGGATGTTTGCGATACAAATGGACACTGTAAGAGACAAAGTGATGTATTTGTCTGGTGAAAAGAAATACGTTGTCTTAATCTCTATGTAAGACAGTTCTCATACTAGTTAGACCTGGAGGCTTGAGCGTCAGAAAATGTACAGGAGAGAAAAAGAACTTGTTTTCTTTTATCTGCACAATGAGGCTTTTCCCAAGACTGAAAAATAATGTCCCTTCATATAATGTAGTCAGATAGAGGCAACCGATGTGCAGGGCAACTGTTTTATCTTATTGCAGGCTTGGTCTGTGCAGAAAAAAACAACTAACATTAAATCCATATTACTCTGTAGTTACTCTGCTTTTGTCCGTTCTTCAAAGAACCACAGCATACTTAGGATTGGAAACCATGACTGCAGATCGTGTAGTCTAGCACCCTTCTTGCACAAAGCAGGGTCAACTAGAGCAGCTTGCTGTTTGGACAACTGATTTGAGTGCTTGACCACCCCTGCGGTACAGAAGTGCTTTCTTTTGTTCAGGTGAAATTTCATCTGTTTTAATACATGCCCATTGCCTCTTGCCCCATTGTGGGGCACTGCTGAGAAGTGTTGTTTACTCCTGGCCCCATCAGGTCTTTGTACATGTTGGTAAGATCTCACTGAGCCTTCTCTTCTCCAGGCTAGAGTCCTGGCTCTTTCAGTCTCGCCACATATGTCAGATGCTCCAATCCTTTAAGCATCTTTGCAGTTCTTCATTGAACTCAGTCTAGAATGTTTGTTTTGCCTGTACTGGGGAACCCAAGAGCGCACACAGCACTCCAGATGTGTCTCACCAGTGCTAAGTAGAGAGAGGAAGGATCATCTCCCCTGACCTGCTGGCAGCATTTTTCCTTGCTGCAAGGGTGAACTGCTGGCTCATGTTCTGCTTAGAGTTCATCAGGACCTCCAGATGCTTTTCTGCAGAGCTGTGTTCCAGCTGGTCATTCCCCATCCTGTACTGGTGCCTTAGGTTCTTCTTCCCCAGGCGTGGGACTTTGTATTTCCTTTTGTTGAGCTTCTGAGATTGCTGTTGGCTTATTACTCAGCTTTTTGAGGTCCCACTCAATGCCAGTGCAACCAGCTGGTGTATTAGCCACAGCTCTCAGTCTGTGAGTCTGTCAGCAAGCTTGCTGGGGGTACACTCTGTCCCATCGTCCAGGTCATTAATGAAGTGATTAAACAGTACTGGCCCCAGTATTGTTCCCTGGGGTACACCAGTAGTGACTTTTCTTCCAGCTGGACTTTATGCTGATCGCTACCCTTTGAGTCCAGCAGTTCAGCCAGATTTCAGCCTATCTCACTGTCCATTTGTCTAGTCTGTACTTCATCATTTTGTCTATAGAGATTTTGTGACAGTGTCAAAATCCTTGCAAAAGTCAAGATAAACAACATCTGCTGTTCTCCTGTCATCTACCCAGCCAGCCATTAGCTGGTCTGTTCTGCTTAGCATGTCTCAGGCCCAGCAGGTGCTGCTGGCAGGGTTGCTCCATGAAATCGGTGTCTTCCCAGTTCAAAGTCTGTTTAAAGGAATATTGTCAGTTTTGCTTTGGCTGACTTGTGTGTTGCTAAAATTGTGCTTTTTTAATGGTGTATATTTAAAAGTGTGAAGAGTGGTCATTTAAACATCGTCAAGTTGGAAAGTATTTTAGGTGAAGTCAGCAACTTAGGCATTGTCAACATTGTTTATATAGCAACTCTTTGTTTTCTACCTTGTTGTCCTTTACTAACAAAAAAACTTGCTGACAGAGGTGAAAAATAAAGTCAGAAGGAGGTTTGTCACAGTGTCTTGCGGCTGCTTGCTGTAAGATCAACAGACTGGAGAAAGGAAACTTCTAATTGGTAGGAATCAGAGGAATTATTTATAATAAGAAGGCTAACAGAAGTACGTTTCTTCCAAATTTACTTTATTCCTTGTAAAACTTTGTGAAAAATGTATGTCCCCATTGTAATGTAACAATACATAGTAAAAAGTGCACTGCAAGAAATATTTGTTCTTGTTGCTTCTTGACACTGAAATTATTTGAAAAAAGCTAAAACTCTTTGAAAATTAAGTTAATGTACCTTGGATTCTTTTGGATGTACACAGGATTCTTTTATTGGAATAATGTATTTATATGCACCATTGAACTGGCTTTTCACTTAGCTATATTATTTCCAAATGTTTTGACTCTTGTAGTAAAATGCATGGTTACAGGATCATAGAATGGTTGAGGTTGGAAGACACCTCTGGAGATCATCTGGTCCAACCACCCTGCTCAGTCAGGGCCACCTAGACCCAGTTGCCCAGATACGTGTCCAGAAGGCCTTTGAATATCTCCAAAGACAGAGACTCCGCAACCTCTCTGGGCAGCCTGTGCCAGCACTTGGTCACCTTCACAGTAAACAAGTGTTTCCTGACATCCAGAGGGAGCCTCCTGTGTTGCAATTAATTTGTGCCCAAGTGATCTTAGTATGCCCAGATGATCTCAAACTTTGCTCTCCAGACATAACCTGACTGCACCTTTTATATATTTCAAAGCTAGCTTTCAGGAGTGCTTCTAAAGAGTTTTATTTAAAAATACTATACTGTTGAGTGTACAAAGTCAGAAGGAAGATCAAATACCAGATGTTCTTCTTGAATACTTGGGCCACATCCAGTAGTAAGGAAGCTTTCCCGAGCTTGGAAACACTTCACCATTCAAAATTTATTGGAAACTTGGGAAGTATTCTTTTTCTCGGTCAGAAAGAAGAACAATTTTAAAGCATTTTAAATGTTGGTGAAGTCAGCTACATACTTTTAAATTGGTGAAATCGAACATCATCTGTTATGTCACGAGGTAGAAATAGAAACAAAAGTCAAGATAAGGTTCTTTCACACAAATGCTATTTTGTTTTTTTAGTTGAAAGTTTCCCAGTGGTTGACAGTACTCCCTGTAGCTTATCCTGCTTTAATTACAGAACAAGTACTAGATTCCATCTGGTTTTCCCTCAGTTAGGCACAAGCTGGTGTTCATATATTATCTTCGTTTTATAAAGACACATGGAGGGAGGGATTGGGGAGAACTCATGGAACAGTAAAGTTTACCATAGACTGTTTTTACAAATCTGACAGAATAAAACAAATGCTTAAATTGACCAATATTAAACAAAATTCTTAAGCTCCATCTGAAGCATTTTTTTAATGTGAATGCATATAACTTTGAATTGTGACTTAAGTTCTCCTGAAGTCTGGAAGACAGTGAGGTTTATCACAGTTTTGTTAATAACTTAACTCCCTGTAAAATAATGATGCCTCAGTGGAAACTTAGGTGAAATGTAGGCACATGCTTTTACTTATTGCAGCTACTCCGTATGGCAAATGTATGTAATTTGATTTTTTACAGACTCTTCAATTTACGTAGATAGTGGTGTAATAAAATAATTCTGATTTTGAGGTCTTCTGGTGATAGTCATCCAGTCCAATACCCTGTCCAAAGTAAGGCAAGTGTTAGAGCAGATTTTGCAGGGCTTTGTCCCGTTCAGTTTTAAAAACCTCCAAGAGTGGAGATTCTACAGCCTCCTCGGGCAGCCTAGTGTGTCCTTAACTGCTCTTCTTAGAGGACTTTTTTTATTTAAGTCTGACTGAAATTTTCCATGCTGCAGCTTATGACTACTGCTTCTTGGTGTTCTGTAGTGCACCTTGAAGAAGCCAGCTGGTGTGTTGTCTGCAGCCTCCCTTCTGCTGTGACTCTAGGGATTGGCCTTGGGAATCTACAAAACTTGGCACCACCTTGACTCGGTACTTTGTGAAATACTAAGATACTGTTGGAAAGCATCATACTTACTTATTTAAAGTCTAGTTTTACTAAATATTTTATGGTGAATGTTAACATGGGAAATGGGCAAAGAAACAGTACTAAAAAAGACTGCAGCGTTGTTTGAAGACCTTTTGTAATGAAATCCCAGAATGCATCTTTTTTTCTCTGGTTCTGCCACAAGGAAAGCTTGGGAAAGCCAATTGTTTATAGAATGGTTTGCCAGCATCTAAGTTCACGCTCACATTGTCAGTAGTGTGTAGTAATAAGCAAAGAAGGTGAAAGAAGGGGCATAATCAAGACTTCAGAAAAACTGGTGATATGGTATGAGACAAAAGATGAGCTTACAAAATCAGTTAGGAGAAGACCACTAGAACGGATTACAGGATATAAAAGACAAAGGATAATAGATCAACATGGAGAGGGACAATTTTTTCTATTATTTTTTTAAAATTTGGTTTCAGTCTTCAAAAGTGTATTTTGTTATGCTGTTTCCAGGGCAAAGTACCAGTCCATTCACTCGGGTCTGAATTGCTTATGTTTTCTGAGCCTCAGTTGCTCCTGAGTAAACTGAAGATAATCTCCTGAAACTTGGAGAACTGTGAAGAGTCACAAAGTAGAAGCTGCATTTATTCCTCGTGCTCTGCACTGCTCCCAGCTTGATAGTGCATGCACCTCACTACTCGCTTCAGAGAAGGATGAGGCTGGTGCTTGGTCTCAGGACAGTTGTCCATGTGGCTCTTTTCTCCTTCCATTAAGGAATCTGGCTGGTTTGCAATTAAGAGGCTCAGCAGGGACAGAGACGGAACAGCTTTAGTATCTCTTGCTCCTTTTTGTGATCAGAAGCAGCGCTACTGGTGTACACTGAACTCCTTCACTGCTGCCTGGGTCACATGTGCCTCTGCAAGCACATCAGATCAAACTTTAATGTTAGGTTAGACAGATAACTAATGTTCACCTTTTTGCTGTGGGCAGGTGTATGAGCTGCTTCATATTTATGTCCTGTGAGCAGTAATCCTCACCCTTGGTTGCTCCTTCTGTAGAAAGCTGATCTTTCTATTTCTGGATTTTAGTTTAATTTTTTTTACTAGCAAAGATTCCTTTCTTTCTTTCCTTGAACAGTCTCTCAAACATCTGCATTATTTGCAGTAAATGGTTTTCTTCCCTTCATTTGAAGCCTGACCGAAGATATTTCTGGGGCTTTTTATCTCTTGCTACCCCATGGTGCCATATGATAATGCAAGAGTTTGACTGAGAACATGTAGGAAAGTAATCAGAGGCAGTTATCAATTTGTGATTAGAAATAAGTCTGGCAGAAGACTATAGAATTCCTTTTCTGATATATGTGTGTATTTTTAAAATTATTTAAATATTTATTATTAGTTCTTTGAATATTTTAAAAAGTATATTTTAGAAATCTCATTTTGTATCTCAAGAAATGCAACATCTTTCATTTCTGACCCATGCTATAATACATGTCAGTTCTGGTACAGTATGTAGGCCTGTGGATTTCAGATAAAGAAGAAGTGGTCATGTGTTCGGTGTGTATGGTTCTGCTTTCTGTTTGAGACAAGTCACAGAGATTCTTCCTAATGAACTTTATGGCTGCAAGGGAGAGGGAGATGCCAAAGGTTTTTCCTGCAAGAAAACTTGCAGTTTATTAAATTCAGTGTGTATATGTGGGTGAAAGAAGAGAGAGATGTAATCTTGAAACCACAAGGTTTGTTGATATAAGGTCCTTTCTCCCTTCTGAGTAGTAGTTGGAAGATGGGAAAACTCAATCAGTAATGCATCAGAGGACCTCCTTGACTTTCATGTTCTTTCTGTATTGTTCTTTCTCTGCCTTTTCCTTCTTGACTACATTTACCAGACATAAGAAGTAGTTCTTGCTTTTGTAGGCTTACAAAGTGTACTTTGGGTCAACAGGTGCTGTAGATGTCCAAGAATTACTCAGTGGATGTCAGCATGTCCTACTGCTATAATGAGACCATTTCTGAGCCATTTTTTAAACCCTGTTTGTCCTTTGATATATACTTCAAAAATCTCATTGATTTCACATCATCAGTAGTGCCTTAAAAAATACATACTCTGTCAGGGAATTATTGTGAGAGAGGTACAAAGATAAGTTTACAGAACAAAAGAAAGGTAAAAGGTGATAATGAAACTATATTTTTTTCTGCACGAAAAGTGTTTTTCGCTTTTTCAGAGATGTTAACTGAGGTTAAAATATAGAAATCATATAGGAAAAACAATTCTTCAAATTAACACTTCTTGGAGGATAATTAAAAAACATGATTTAAAAATTTAAGTTACATTGCTTGATTTTACTGTCAGAAACCCAAGCAGACACTGTAGAGAATCCAAGGATTAAAAGTGATGTATCCTAATCACAGGGCCATCAGGTCATGTAACTGTTAAGTTCATGTGAGTCCACTTCTGGGTTGAAGACTAAGTGAGAATTTAGTAACAATTTGAAATTTAAAATAAAAGTTAAAATATAATTGAATCCAGTTTTCGTGGGTGCTCTTTTTTTTTGGGGGGGGGGTTTGGTTTTCAAATGCAACTTTCAATAGTGCCATAATTTTTAAGGCAAATGATACTTTTTTTTAACTTGTAAACTTAAACTTAAGTTTACTGAAACTTAAAAGTCTCTGTTCTTTATCCTACAAGTATACATATATTTCAGTATTTTAAAAAATAATAGAGAATTCAAGTACAGAGATCTGGGGAATATAGAGCTGCACAGATTGGAGCTTTCAAAATATTTTTTAATTCCTTTGTTTCCCCTGAACTTTTTACAAATTTTTTAATGTCTGCTGCTCATCTGGTGCTCTGTTTTTTTTTCTGTGCTTTCCTATCTGCTGTGTTAGTAGGACATGCTAAAGTAGATGGAAGGGCTACAATGCACTTAATGGGAGAAGCTTCTCAGGGAAGTGGGAAAAACAGTAGAAAATACGTGGTATGAAGATCCTGAAATAGAATATAATACTTGAGCTACTGGAGTAATATCTTTAGGATGAATTTGTATGCAAAAAACTTAACTTTAAAAATGAAATAATGCAGTTAAGGTTAGGGTGATAATGTATTCCAACACCCTTAACAGACCTAAGTATCTAGTGTTTACAAATACTGATTTTTTTTCTAAATTAAAAATCTAAAAACTATTCACTAAAATATTCATAGTAAAGTATGTCATGACCTATTAACAGCCTGTATTCTAGCATAAACATTTTTGCTGTAAAACAGTTGTTTCCAAACAACAAAACTTAAACAGATTATTCATACCACACTAGGCATTACTGCAAGTCAGTGTTAGCTTAATTTGTTTTCCTGACAGATAACAGTTTTTCCAGAACTGCATGAGTTTACAGTATTGTGAAATGATGTAATCACTTTTAGGATTTTTACTGTAGTTACTTGGCATTTTCTTTAAAAAGAAATTACTTGGTTTTAATCTCCGTATTTTCTGTCATGCAAGAATTTTCAATCTGTTTGATTTATTAGGGAAAATTATTTCTTTTGAGAAAGTTTGAAACTGAGAATCTAAAATTGTTTCAGCCACTAAAAAATATTTTAGTAACTTAATGTTCCTCTCCACTGCATTTCTTGCGTTGTGTCATCAATTTGAACTGTGCCAACTTAAAATATATGGTACATAGTAATTTTGGAGGACCTGCCAAGAATGAAGGAACTCTAAGAGAGACTAGATAACTGTAGGAGCTTAAATTCTAAGAAACACATTTTCACATATGAAACATTTTCAAATTTGTGTTGTAGTGCTTATGTAGTTAGATGCACTAATTATCTGATTAACTCTTCCAGTCTCAAAAGCATTGCTCCAATGGAACTTCACATTGTGTCTGGTGAGAAGTGCTACCTCCTGTATATGGCTTTATTTAACTCAGTGAACCTCATTCAGTCAAAAATTATGGCTAGAGGCCTGTAGAGCAACTCTGCCCTTCTCACTGGCTGTGGAAAGTGAATTAAATATTACAGGCTGTTCCCTCTGCAGTCTCTCAGGGCTGGTCTACAACTTGAAAGTTTTGTTGGCAATTTACTGGGCAATTAAATTCTCAGGAAGTACTTCAAAGGAAAATGGATGTTTGGCTGCCAGGAATGGATGTTTTCCAGCCAGGGAAAAGAGAGAGAAAAGAAAAATGTTGCAAGGAAGGTATGAACCCTGTAGGTATTTCTTAAATAACCTACTCCCAACTGTCGCATCTTCCTACTAGTTAGATTTGTTCAGCCAAGATTCTCCAGTCCTCTACGTGAGATTTTAGCTGTCAGGCCACACAGGTTTTGAATGTATCTGTGCTCCTTCACATCTAGAACAGCAGGACTCCAGGAGGAGAGCATGCTTCCATCCATTAGTTTCTTCAAGCTGTTGTAAAATAAATATAGATAGAGCTGTATCTTGCACGGTGATAGGGAGTAACGTAGAGCAGCCCTTCTTCCAAATCAGTCACGTCTGTGGAGGACAGTGCTGCTTGCCTTGGACTGTTTCCAGAGTCCTGGAGAATCACACAGCTTCAGTTCGTGCAAAGTAGATGGATTATGTCCCTTACAGTATATTTTAACATTTTTTTCATTATACTTATTTGTTGTCTTGTTGATTCAGCTAGCACATATTTGCCGTTGAAAAAGTAGAGACAGTATTTTGTTCTTTTTGGGCCTTTGGGATCTTTTCTAGAGCAATGAGATGATTGAGGAATATGGAAAAGTACAAGTGTTTTAGACAGAGGACTTTGGGCCTTTGGCTAGTGAAATGTTTGTGAATTAAGTTAGTTTATATAAAATGCTGGAAAGATAAAAAATATTCCTGCAGCCTTCAGATGCTGTGGGATATAATGGGAACCATAGAAGAGTTATTTTTCTACTCGAACAATTGAATCTTGTTTCTTTCCTTACAGAGTTGCCCCAAAACAGTATCTGGTGTGAAATAAAATTGTGATTCTCAACATTTTCACCTGTATGCTGCTATCAGTTTTCAACTTACTTTATAAGTAAATTTTTTAAGCTGAAGCCTTTGTAAAATCACTTTGTTCACTCCAGAAGTATGTTTTGTTTAGTCAGTTGAAAATTAACATAAGTTTAGAAAAGCTGATGAGGCATTTTGACTCATTTTTTTTGGTGCTGATGAAGAAAAGTGATTAGTAACTCATGCCAAAAAATATTGTGGAAACTGGATCCACACCTGTTCTTTTTAAAACCAAGGTAGTCCTTTCAAAGTGTTTGGTGCTTGTTCACTGGTATCCCGAAAGTAAGTTATGAAAAGGATCTTGAGAGCTTGATTCTTCCTACTGCTGTCATGAAAATCATGTGGGTAACCTGTATTGAAGTAGCAGGAGTACAGGTAAGTAGGAGGTAGAACTGTAAAAGGTGTTTGGCCCATATATTCTATTGAAGCAATCATATTAAAAGCTTACCAAAAGCAAATGTCTTATATTGACTGAAACAGTCATCACCATCCTTAAGATTTTCCAGCATTACCACAACACTTAGAAAATATATTTTGAAGCTGAAATGAGTTCTATTGATTTAAAGCTGTATCTTGGAGGAGCTGGGAGGAATAGTGAAGTTGGAGAGAATTTAAATAGTCGCATTTTGATATGAAGAGCTTCACTTTAGTACTTAAAACAGGAAGAGCCACAAAAAAAAAAAAAACCCAAACCTTCTTAAACCTCTGAATATTTATTCTGCCATATCAAACTGGTTAAAGATATTTTTTATTCATGTAATTGTTTGTCTTGCTTAAAGGTCCAAGAAGAATGCTTATTCTTCTCACAAACATGCTGTAGCAGGATCTACTCTTTATGTAGTGGGACTGAGCACTCTGAAGGATCAGAAATAGCGTCCACAAAACAGCAACTCATGTATCAGAGTATTGGGTTCCTATCAGAGGGCAGCCCTACACAAGAACATACCTAGATGTTGGAAGATAGTGTACTGCTATTACTTCTTTGCTGATATACTCTGAAGAAGCAGTTACTTATATTTTCTTGACCGCGCAGTAGGCCAGCTTCAGGAGTACTATGAGCTCCTGAGAGTCTCATGATTATGGCCTTTTGCTAGGTTAGACCTGAACTGGAAAAACCTTAGTGTGCAGGTTTCCTGTTACTCCATGGTTGTACTGCTACACTACTGTGCAAAGCGTTGCTATAGCCTTCTTCCATACTAAAAGTCATGGTATGTTGTCATGACTGCATAACAGGTTTTCTGTTCTGATTTCTGGTTTCATCCTGAGATAACAGGACACTGAACTCTCAGGAGAAAGAATTTGAAATTTTTCACTCGTTTCGGTTGGCTGTGATAGATATTTCCTCACTTAGGTCTCTTTGTGCTCAATGTAACAGGAAATGTAGATGCCCAAACCAACTACATGAATTCTTTTCTGGAGCTAGGTGTTCATGTTCTTGTGGTGTTCAGTGCTCAGAAGCCTGTGTGTCTGTTCTTTCTGGTGTTGGTCCAAGGTGTTCAAGTAGGATCTTGTGACTTGTGCATACAGTGTTTGATATTCTCAGGTTGTTTGTCGTCAAGGTATTGAATAATCCACAAGTGGCATAGTGTCCAGTGATGAATGACAATGACCTAACCACCCAAGAACAAGGTTTTCTTCCCTGGAAAAAATAGGAATAATCAAATACTGCAAACACTGAGTTGCAGATTGTAACAACAAATTCTCCTGCATCTGTGATTCTTGCAGCTGCAGCACAGCTCTTTTTACAAAGCTTCAGCTCTTCTCCTACACCTGTTGTTCAGTGGAGGTGTCTGCTGTAGGCCATAGATCTTGTCTTTAGGGCTGCAGGGAACCTGCAAGAAGAACCTGTTGCACAGAGCAGTGAGCATGTGAGAGAAAGGTTACAGAGAGCACAGGCTTAGAACACAAGGAGGCTGTAAGGGCACCATGTGGTATGTGCGTTTGTACCTTGACAGATGTCAGCACTTGTCTCTGTTATGAGTGCAGTTACCTTCCTTGTCTGTTTAGTACAGTAACTGCCTGTGACATGTTGCATCTGACAGCAGCTTCTCTGTGGAGCCTGGGAGACTTGCACAGCACCTTTGCTCTCAGGCACTCTCTTGCAGCCCGCTCGTGTCTCACTGACCTCAGGAAAGCAGATTACTTGGCCTGTACTCTTCTGAATTTAAAGCACGTTAGTTCAGCTTAACCTCCATTTTGTTTCCAGGAGGTACCCACTTTGTACTGTGGGGGTGTAGCTCCTTTGGTACTTGTACTCAACCAGATAATAACCTTATTTGATTTGAGGAACGTATTTGGATGCAATCGTGTATAATTGAATTTAGCTGCGGAATACCTATTGACATTACTAAGTTAGACTATCATTTGTCATCACTGGGTGTATGCAATGAGATTGTTTGTAGTGGTATATGAAAGCTGATGAAATTACGTTCAGATTATTTAATTTACTTTTCTAATTGATATTTGTCAAGCTCTTTTCATCTGTACTAATCTACACAGGTAGGAAGAGCCATACAAGTATTTCAATATTTTTATCAACTTCTAAAATGACAGGATATGAAAAGTTTCCTGTGATACACTATCTTACATTTTATACATCAAATACAATTGGCCTTTATTTGGACAGTATCACTAAACAGATATGAAGCCATTGCTTTTTGTGACAAAGTAATTCTTCACCATTCATTCACAGTAGGAAATAGCTGAAGGAGCATACTATCCTGTGTCGATGCAATTTGCTTTCTAACATGGTGACTTCTCAACTTAGCGTGTAGAAGGGTGGGTGTTATTCAAACAAGTGAGCCAGCAAAAGATCTTGCAGCCTGGCAGCCTGCCTGACTTTCTCTCTGCTGAGTGGCTGGTATTGCCTTCCTATGAGAGCAGCTAAATCACCCATTTGATATTTTACCGGTTTAAATCTTGTTAATTACATTCTTTAATTGAGCCAACTGGAAGAGGATATTTGTGTGTAACCTTGCAGAACTCATAGTATGGTAGTGATGGAATTAAATTGGGCAGAGCCATATGGTGGTGGAGCAGAAGCCAGTATAACTTGAAGAAGAGCTTGTGCTGGTGGGTCTGGTTTTGTCAGGTGGATTTGTGGAACCTACTCTGGCATGTATAAGTCTAAGGACAGGGAACTAAAAGTTTTTGCCCTAAATTTATTAGGCAGAGGGAGAAAGAATAACCTCAGTTTTGAATGGAGCTGAGCTAAAATCTCAGTGACCCTCTAATGTCGTCAGCAAAGTACTGGATTGGGCTTTATGGGTACTATTGTCAGAGGGGAAGAAATGTTCATGGTAGCACTGCATTCAGTTGGGATCAGTATTAGAATAGTAAAATGTAGCAGGTAATTTCAAATGTCTAATTAAACACCAGGGCTTGGATTTGCTCTGTTGCAAAAGGTGAAATCTAAAATTGATTACATGAAAACTCTCCAGTTATGCCTTTTATTGCAACACTTATAAGTCTTTTGTGAAACAAAAACACTATTACATTTGAAAAAGCATCTGTGGAACATCAACATTTTCAAGCCTCTATCAAATGATTAATCTGTATAGGATTTGTGGTATTCAAAGCAGACACGTTAAATAATGCATGCTGAAGAATACATAATCTCGTATTTATTCCACAGAGGCTTTTGGTTTTGTTTTGGGATTCATGAACTCTCATGGGTCTTCTAAAAATTAGCAGATGTGAGTACTTTAATAGCTCAATAATGTCATCTGTCTGGCATCAGGAGTCGTCTTTGCAGTAGCTAAGTGTTTTTTGATCTATGGCATGGACCGGTAATGTTGTAAAGCTCTCTGGCTTCACTGAAGAGTAAATGACTGAGTATCAGCAGTTTGTAAAGCCTTTTAATACTGCTGAAAGAACAGATAATGACAGTGTACAGTGCTAGAACAAAATAACAAAGACTGGATATACAAATGTTGATGGCCACTTAGTTTCTAAAATAATTGCAGTTCATGTGGTTTTGGCTTTTATAACTTCGGAGTATAAAATCCTTTTTGTTGAATTTCTATAAAGTGTTATTCAGGGAACATATTTCTGCAAGAAAACTGTCAAATGTTTAGCCACAGAAAGCAAAAATATGTCTTTGAAACCTGTTATCCAGTTATCTGTCAGTATACTCATTAGTTTTTGAAATGCCACCAAAGCAGCCATGAATAAAAAGGAAAAAATTGTTTTGAAAGAGGATATATTCTTCTCCTGTTAAGACATACTAGTTTTGTAAGTAAGTTACTAACCTAATCTAGTGGCAAAATAACAGAAGATATTAAACATTCTGCCTCACAAAATACAACAAAAATTGACTTTGTGGCATATTCACAAAATGCTTTTATCCTTGCCTTGTTTTGTAATTCCTTTAAAGCAAGTTCTATGACAGTCTGGAAAAAGGATGGACAGACTCCTGTAGAACTGTAGAAAGACCCTTTTTTGTCTACCTACTGCAGCACATGATCTCAGTCAAGTGGCAAAGGAAAGGCTCTGCCTACTCTCACTACCAGAGGAGTGCATTCACCTCCGTTCAAAAAGCATACTACTTTATTTCATCAAGAAAGATTAATGTGCTTTTCAAGACATTCTGCATTCAGTAAGATCATATGTAAATGAATTGTGCATTTCTGAGAGGAGGAGCATCTTTACAACTACAACTAGTTTGGTAGAAAACTTCTGTGAAAATTCTTCTAAGTCCTTCAACCATCATTAATAACACAGTTGGTACTTCTTTTGTGTTTTAAGGTAACTGACTACCTTTGGAATACAAAACAAATGGGGTTTTATTGCCATCAGATAAAGCTTCTTGATGCCGATAGACTTAGCTGCTGCTATTTGTGGTGACAGCACTGAACAAAGCTAAATGTCTTTCCCCTCAAAACCATCTTTCCACTCAGAAACCCCCAAACAAATAAAGTATTTCTGCAGATTTGTAAAAAGGGTAGTTTGCACGAGTGTGCTCGCTCAAGGAGGTAAGAATGGAATCCACCGAAGACGACAGCCTGCTGAAAGGGAGGGAGAAGTTTCCACACAGCCTAAAAAGTGTCAGTGGATGGCCTGGGCAGAAGTGGAGGCAGCGAGCTGCTGGGTCAGGGTCCTGGCTGAAGAGGCTCTGAAACTTTGAGCACAAAACCAGCGTCCGATTTAGTTTGGAAAGAATGTCACGTTAGACCCTCATAGATGAATGAAATGCGTTTTCAAATTCTTCGTTTTGGAACAACCTACACACCGAGATGCCTCTTGGCTGGCATTCATGTTAAAAACAGTATTTCTCTTCTTTTACCATATTAACACTGCTTTGAGAATTTTTTTTTCTTTTCTTCCTGAAAGTATACCAACAATTGAAATGAAGTTAGTTGCCAGAACCTCTCACGAATCTTTTTCCCGTATGAGCTTGTTTGTAACATGGCACATGGTTTAACTGATTATTTAGCAAAAAAAAAAAAAAAAAAGATTTAAAATCCTGATGTAGAATTTTAGGTTAATTCCTTTGTGTCGTATTCCAGAGTATTACATTAACCTAACAAATGTTCTCTTAAGTACCTGTCTTTGTCTGCACCTCTTTTCCATATATACCTTAAATAGAATTTTTCAGTTTCCTTTCTAATAGCTGCTTTGACTTTTAGATAACTTAGTGCTTTCTAAGTCATTTGCAAACTGGTGTGCACACAGAAGGTTACACCAGGCGTGTCTGAGATGTGACCGAGCACAGGAGCTGCACAGTCAGCGTGCTGTTTTTAAAGGAGAGTACTCACCAAAGCAACAGGTTCTGATTAAGTTGAGAAATTCAGTTCTGATTTGTCACAAGGCAAACTTAAATTGTTTTGATATGTGCGTGTATATGAATATATATACATGTATATATTGCTAATTATATAGCTGTATAGTTTAATTATATAACTTACATACACAACTAATTTTCCTGTCTTTAGAAATAACCTTCAAAAATAGAATTTACACTATTTATAAAATGCATCCTTGTAAATTTGTGAAGAATAGTACTACATTAGAATTATTTTGCAGGAAATTGCATACATTGATGTATGATGTCATCAATCATATAGTAGTTGCCTACATTTTTTTGAACTATTTTATTCCCAATAAACCAAATAAATTTTATTTGAATAAATTAGTGTAAAAAGTTGGTGGATATTAAATTCAGGCATGGAAATCCAATAAAGGCTTGACATTCCTTTTTACGGGACTTACATAGTTCGCAGAATATAGCACTTCTCTCTAGGATTAAAAATTCACATATCTAATAGACTACACTAGGAACAGTTCTGCAACTAATTAAGATAAAATACAAGGACATATTTGAAGTCATAAAGATAGTAAAAAATGTGTTTTTTTAATGGAAATGTAACAGTGAAATTTATTAATGCATCTGTCATCTTGCAAAATGTGCCTGAGACATAGTGAAAGAGTCAGTATGGGCATTACAGGTCACTGTGCTGTTGCAGTACAGACCTGTCATGAGAAAGCACATGAGGGCAGGAGACCCATTTCTGGTCTCCTCTTCCCCATCTGCATCAGGAGTAAATCCACTGAAGTTATTGCGGTTCTATGCGTGTGAAGTGATGTAGATAAAGCAGAAGTCTGTCCAAGTTAGCCTTGTTAGTTAGCTCTTGTCAGCCAGATTGTTACATCTGGAATAATGTTTCTGTGAGGTAGAAATTTTAGTGTAGTATTTGTAATGGTAGGAGGACTACAGGACTGGTTGCATCATTCTGTCATTGCTGCATTCCAGCTGAATGTATTTAAACCTGAAGGTATTACTATCTAAAAGGACATAGGATGTATCCCAAGAGCTTCCCTTTATGAAGGAAAGGGGGAAACGGTCCCAAAGCCTTTGATTGTTAAGGCCACGTCTCCTCCGTTGGTGTTTGTGGAAGAAGGCAAGAGAAGTTCAAAGATGAGAGTTTAAGATGAAGTAGATCAATTCTGAATTATTACTTACATGATCTGAAGCTGTCCAGGTCTGTTCTGGACCCATTTAAATGTCCAGTACTATAGATAAGTTTAGCATCCCTTCCTATTATTAAGTTAATCTTTCGATAGCCTGAAGCTTAGAGTCTAACTTTGTCATATTTTATTCAATATCTTGTCCTGAACATATGAAAAAGTTTTAAAGACTGTTTGTGTGTATTTTAAAGTTGCTGAATTTGAGATAAGGATTAGAAGTTACTTCAAAATAAAATACATCTCTTGTTTTTCCATAAATATAAGCATTAAGTGATTGAATGGTATAAGATTCTGTTAAAGTCAGCAAATGCTAAAGTGAAAAGTAGTTTAAAATGACAGTATGGCTGTGAATCACAGGAACATGAAGAAACTGGGTCCCTTTTGAAAGCCATGCAAAAGAATGGTCTTATTGACCAACAGATTAATCTGAATGGAAAAGCTAAATATAAATGAAATTTGAAGTCTGTGACAGCAACATGATGGCATTCCTTGGCAATGCAGTAAGTCTACAATTCTGAAAAGTTAATTCAAAGTAGGTGAAAAGAGAGCCTGTTTTGGAAGCTGCCTTTGAATAACGTATTTTAACCTTTATTGACTTTGTAGACATTTGAAAAATCACGATGGATGTTACTGACTTTCCATTCATTCAGTCAAATGGAGTAAATCAGAGGTATTAAGATCTTTCTTTGATTATCATTTTTTTAAATCATTTTTAAGAAAAACAACTATGCATAAATACCTATTTTCAGATGTTTGACTCTGCTCTGAAGTAAATTTCCTTGGCTTTGAAGAGTATTCCTCACCAGTGCTTCAGCAGGCAAGAACAAAGTCGACTTAGATTGAATACTTCAGTATGGCATTCACCCAGCTCAGATCCATGAAGACTTAGGTTGAGGGTACAGTTTAATATGATGCTTTACTTTGTTTAGTTTTGGGCTGTTGTCAAAAAAGGTGGTTCCTTTGGGGAGATCTCTGTCATGTTAGAACCTCATCTTTTCTTGCAAATGTTTGTTTTGTCTTGGATCAATGAACTGATGTAGTTCACTGGGGCTACTATAGTTCTTAAATGCAAGGAGGGAGAGCAGGCACTTGCACTGAGGAACAGAAGAGCTCAGGATCACTCCATATCTTCTTGACAGCTACTTGTCATTAATTCAGAGCAATCCTAGCATGAAAATCCATCCCTAAATGAAGTAACAAGTTTTTTATCAAGTGTACGACAACGCTGGAGACAACTGTAAGGACTGCTCATGCAAAAAGGGAGTATGGCCAGTGAATGGATAGCCCTAATTCCCACCCTTTTATATCCCCCTTCAGTCAGGTTGTATTTTAATTTGTGGAAATCAGGTAGCTGCATAATTAATTCCGACTATACCCAGCAAAGCAAAGAAGAAAGATGGTTGTTCTAGTCTCCATGAACCTCCTTTTTCATACCTGTAGTTGTTTAGGATATATGGAAGATTAAGTACTGAGATGTATCTTCTAATAAAGCATTTTGATGGTCAAGAGACTACAGTAATTGCTGTTGAAAAAGAGGAAACTACTTTTCTAAGCTGGCCCCTAATGCTTTTATTGTAGCAAAAGCAATTGTATGTCTAAATTAATTTCTACTCAGCAGTCAAGTTAGTTCATCTTTAATTGTATTCACTTTCTCAACTCAGATTTCACTAGATGCTTTTTTGGTACAGATGCAGGTGCCTTTACCCAAATACATTGTAAGTGGATAATTTTGTTTGAAATAATGTTTTAACTATACTTCTGTTATTTTGAAGTCCTTGAGACTTTCCTTCCTCTTTCTGTTTTCCCCATGACGTTCAGTATCTCTGCTAAACCAGCATGGTGACTTGGGTAAGCTTTCTCTGATTAAACATGTGAGAAAGCAGACGTGTCAAGTTCAGACCATCTCAGTCATGCCAGCTGTAGGCCTTATGTCTGGAAATTCTGGTTTTTGATGTTAAAAAAAAAAGGTGTATCACATCTTTCCCAGCATTCACTGATGTCTGTACATCTTGTGATGTTAAAAATAGCCAAGATCGTCAGCCGTTGTGGAAAAAAGGAATGTGGTTTAATTAAGCAGAAATTTTATCTCACCTGGTAATTATCCAGCAGAAAGCATTATATGTCAAGGTGTGTGTAATTTATTGAACCCAGCTTAATGCTGGGAACCCAGTGTCAAGATTAAAGAAGAGTAAGGAAAGGTCTTGATTCATCTTTACTTCCTCCATGGTTTTGTGGAGTATGCTTCCAGGTGACTCCTGTCTACAGCAACGTGCTCCTGTTACAGAATGAATTGTGAAGTTAAAAACAAGACGTGTGAATGCAGAGATCACTATGATACTCTCTGAAAACCTATAACATTTTAAAATAAATGTGTGCAAACAAGTTGCTTGCCTTTGTGTTCCACTCCTGGTTCCAATGTAAGAAAAACAAAACACCTTAAGATGTGAGTCTTCAAGAAGACACAGACTCTTTCCCTTTTCTGCTGTTTAGGATTATAAAAAAAAGTATTCCTGTGCCCTACTGACAAGCCCTAAATATGTTGTCTGTTTTCTGCTTTTTCCTTGTGGAAGAGGAAGCTTGTAAGGGTTTCCTTAGTTATTGTTCTTCGGTGGTGGCTGCACAGGTGACGAGAGTAACATAACCCCTTTCATAAACTGGATCCAGTTCCATCTAAAATAAAGTGCAAAAGGTTTGCTCCAGGGTATCAAGAGGAGAAAAAAAAAAAAAAAAAACAAACCAAAAACCCACAAAACCTGAAAAAAAAAACCAAACCACAAATAAAACCCCTTGAGACTTTTAGTATCTGCCTTAATATGAAAAACTTAGGGTTTATGCACTTACAGGTGAAAGTTGATTTGCTATTTTAAATTTTATTCTGACAGGGAGTGAAGCTATTACTTTCCGCTTAGATGTTTTCTGGACAATTTGAACCTAACTTAATTGTGGAATATAGTTATGAACTTATCTTGCAGTTTAGGCTAGAAATGGTGAACTACTTACCAAATCTTTGAAGTGAAACACCTTGTGTCAAGTTCTTGTAAAGGAAGGAAGGAATCGGGGCTGGGAGAGGGCTGCGCTTGTTTTGCTGCCTGTTATTATCAGCAAATCTCAGCTATTGTTAGTGCCCTCTTTGAGCAGGTATTATTAATTTAGTATTTTATTGTTCTAACAGTAAGAAAATCCGTATGTCAAAGCTTCTACTTCAATATGAGGTATATTGCTCTTATTCAAAGTCTGATTATTTTTTTTTTTCTTGATGAGCTTTATTTCCTGTCACAGTTCTTTTTTTCATAGCTACTCTCAGTAGTATTGAGATGAGCTCTTCCACCATTCTGGTGGTGCCTGGCTAGCTTACAGCTTTTAGGAAGGAAGAAAAATCTGCGTCTGTCTTCTTCAAAGGAAGGAAGCTTAGAAGAGATTGGGTTGGAGGAGCAACAGATGCAGTACAAGTTGTTGTCCAAGGTCCTGCCTTGATTTCTTGCTCCTTTTTGGAAGGAGGCTCTTAAATTTTGCAGTGTAAGCACACAGTGGCAAGCCTTATAAACCTCGTGAACCTACATGCTGGGTAGAGTTGCCTTTTCCTTTTGTACTCTCTGTGTACCTGGTGAAGCCTCTCCTAGGAGCCCTACTTTAGGCTTCAACTTCTTCCCATAGACCAGACGGTAAATTTGGTACAATGTCACCATTTCCACAAGTCCTGTTTTCCAGAAGTACTGCTTTGAGGTATATCATTCTTCTGAGCAAATCTGAATTGGGAATTGAAGCTGTGGAACCCTAGGGAATAGTGCCTGAAGGGAAGTTAAAGGTGAGGCTGAAACCCAGACTGGCTTCAGAGATGTAAAAACAGGAGATCAAAAATCAGTTTCTTTCCAGTGGTGCAGTAGTTTCTACATGTCCTTACAGACCCAATTAAAATAACATTTGATGAAAATAAATACAACAAAGCACAGTTGTAAGTGGTACTAAATCTCTGGATAAAATGAAAAACCAGCAGAATTTAATTTTATATTAAAGATTAAAGAGTACTTTCTAGTCTTAGTTATATTATGGTTTCTCTGGTGTATAAGCACTAAAGCAATTTAATGTAAAATTAAAAATCCTTGGACAACAGCGTGTCTCTCAATGCAAATTAGCATGGCTGAGAAAATAGCTTCAGCCTTTAGTGTTGATTTATAGCAATTTTGCATTCTTTACATGTTAAAATCCAGAACAGTATTATGCTAATACAGCTGTATTACCTGCAGGTGTTGCCTGAGAGTCAAGTGAGCAGTCCTTTGTATGTTCTCTGAAGGATCAATATTTCAAGATGTGCAAAGGAGAGGGGGTCTGACTGAGAAGCTGCCTTGATACACTGTTACTCTGTGACTGGATTGACTGAAAATTGCCTCAAAGAGTAAGGTAATTTGTAAAAACCATAAAGCATAGCCATGTGTTTGAAGTAACCAAAACTAATTAGGAATATTATTTATTTCCACTTTTAAAATGTCTTCAGTTTTATAGTTTCTTGAAGTTTTTCTTTCTGAAATGTTCATTGTCAGTATGACATTTGCATGAAAAATAGGCATTGATGTTACAACTATGCAAAAAATAGAACAGGAAGAAATTACTGAAATAATTTCTAATAATTGTGCTGTGAGAAATTACTATTTAGTGTGCCTATATTATTGGAGACAAATTTGTATTTCATTTTTTGTGCATGTCTAGAAATTTGACAAGTAACTTGGCTTAAGAAAAAAAAAGGTAGTTTGGAGATAAAAATGGATGCATAATTAGAAAGTCGGTGTGTTTTCATAATAATTCAGTTGTGGGGTGAAATCATGCTGCCTTGTTTCTGTGGCTAGATGTGTTGTCATGAAAAGCATAGATTTCTTTGGATGCCTTATTGTGTGATACAACTATTATATATGTTGATAAGCTATTTTTATTTTGGAATAATTAGAGAAGCACAGAGTGGTAGGGGTTGGAAAGGACCTGTGATGATTAAATGTAGTCACTCTTTAGTGTGGATCAAGTAATATACTTACCAGGCTTCTATTATCAACAGTCAGCATTACAAGTTATGTACTAAAGAGCATTTGCAGTGCTGTCAGCAAAATTTCAGAAAGTTTTTTTTTGTAGGGTTTGGGTTGTTTTTTTTTTAGATTTTGTGGTATGTTTTCCTCTTGCAATGGTATTTTTACTATACTTTGAGGACTCTCTTTAATTCAATATTAATATTAATTTTGTGGGAGGATATCATGTGCTTAGAGAAGTGTTTATTTAATGAGGAAAAAAAGAATACTCTTTGAAAGAGTACATTGGATGGAAAAAAGTTTTTCCTTATCCATTGGTATGACTATGCAGAACTTCACTGAGCTTGATGTAAACAGAAAAAAAAAAAAATTACTGTTTTTCCAATGTATGCTGTTTGCATTTGAGATCTTGATTTAAAGGATAAGTTAATTGTAACAAGCCAAAGAAAACAGTAGTAAACATGGCAATATGAAAGAAATTTCTTTTATCTCCTTGGTGGTAATGTGAATATGAAATTCAAATGAGTCTGTGAACAATGTAAATTTTTACATCAAAGTGTAATGTTTACTTACATAATAGAAACGAAGTCCTGGGTGAGATTTCTTTTTGTTTCTTTAACGAATAATAGCACACATCGACAAAATTGCAGGGAAAGCTATTTCCTAGTTAGGGAACAAACTGGATTAACTTCTTGATGAATAAATGAGCTTTTCTTGCCCTAAAGGTTTGAATTAATGATTTGTATAAAAAAATCTCACTCAGGCTCTAGTTATGGGCTTTGTCCTTGTGCTGTTTGCTTAAATTGCATCTAAAATTGTTATTTTAGTGGTGTTAAGTGCCTTCTCTGATTCTTTCAAATGGAAAATTGAAAATATTCTTTAAATATAAAATGTATTTTGAATGAAAGGGCAACAGCATGGGAATGTAGTTTAGCACATCTCATTTAGAGGGTTTCAGTTTGATAATGGCATTTTAAAGCTCAATTTGAAGTGAAAGATTTATTGCGAGAATTAAGTTCGAGGGTATTATTTTTGATACACTAAAAGATACATTCAATTACAAAACCATATTAATCCTTTAACATCATAATAGCACAGAATTTTTCCTCATTTACATAAACATGAAATACATAAAAATAAGCCCTTAATTTATATTTTTGAATTACTTTTTTTTGGGGAGGGGGGGCTGGTATCTTTGATCATGGAGAGACAAGGAAACAGCGAGGGAAGATTTAACAGAATCAGCTGCAGTAAAGATTATAGAACAAATCTTAAGTGTTTTAATCAGGCCATATTCAGGTGACCAGTGCTAAATTTGATTGAATAACACCAGCAAAATCAGGGATTAATCCTAAACGTATGATTTTGAGTACATTGTCTGTGTTATTCGAAGTTGTCTTGCTAAAATAACATAACAGCATTGGATCAACCATTTGTGTGTTTAGACAGATGAGGTTTAACAGCCAATGACAATAAAACTGGCTAAACAGTTTGTTAAAACAAGAAGGAAAATACAGTAAGAAATGGAATGAATGTGATGTTCAGCAGTAGACTCCAGTGCAAGTACTAACAGGTGATATGCTGGTTCATCCAAAATGCCATCTTTGCTTTTGATGATTTCATCCAAGATATTTTTCCTGCTCTAAATTAAAAATGTTTGGTTTTGTGTCCAGCTGACAATAGAAATTACACTGAAGTAAAAGCTGTTTGAGGAGGAGGATACCCATGATTTGTACTTCAGAGTGAGAGGTCGGGGTGGTTGACAGAGTCACAGTGATCTGTGCTGAAATCTCTTGGTAGACTTCAGATTTTCTGAAGATTGCCTTATGATGGGCCCACAGTGGATCTACAATGTATCTGAAGCTTTCAGGCTCTAGTGCTTTTAAATATTCCCTAATAACGGCAACACTTTTTTTTTCACCTTTCCCTGTGAAATATCTGTAATACTCTTGTAGCTCTTGTTTGAAGGTGAAATCTATGCTGAGATAATTTGTCACTGTGAATTCACTGTAGAAGCGGGCAGAGCTGTAAGAAATATTCATGTACAAACCACTAAGCTGTTACAAAGTCTGGGTTTTTTCCCCATCATCTTCCAGATTGTGGCTTTCAATGCTGCTGGAAAACTATTTCTGTTGATGCTAATATCACGTTGAATACTTTCAGTTTCTCTACATCTGACTTTTATGTACATAAAATTGTTAAAGGTAATTCCAACCTTAATGCTTTTAAATGTGTGCATACTTCATTTCTTTCTTACCTTTCCATCTAATAAAACCCAAAAGGTACCATTTGTCAGGTATCTTCTCAATCTCATCACAATGTTTTGCTTCAACAGTTGCCTGCCCCATTCCTTTACCTCAACTGCAAGCTCTGAGGAGTGCCTGCCCCATTCTCTCTCTCTCTGGGTCAATCTGCCACCTAATGGAGGACTGACATTATTGTTCATATCTGTAGGCAGAAGACAGCACATCCAGACCACTCTGTGCCCTGTTCATGGACAGTGGAGAAACTCTGGCAGAATTCACCTGTGTTGTGTTGGTGAGCTCCCTGTGTGAGCTCCTGAGGGCAGACACCAAGTGCCAACCAAATAAGCCAGCTCTCAATGATGGCAACAAGCAGTGGTTGTATCCTCGTTCACAGCACCGTGTTGCACAGATGCAGTGTGTGTCCTGTCAGGCCTTGCCCTCTTCTTCTGTTCTCCCACTTAAAGTTTCCACAGTGTCTACAAGAGCCTACATATTCACAAGCTGAAAGCTCTATCAGTTAATAGTAAAAAACAAAAAAAAAATAAAAAAAAAAAAAAAAAAAAGAAAAAAAGGCAGCAAGAACAATAGGAAACTTGAATGCCAGCCTTCCCTGCTTTCCTTTATCTAGAGAGTTGAGGTGGCCAGCTGCAGCAGGCAGGCTTTGTGAGGGTGACCAAGCTAGTTAGCAGTTTGCATGTTGTTGTGAGTTGTTTGCGGGCAAACTGGAGATGCTTATCTATTTACTTATAAGAGTCAGAAAATACTAAAATTGGCAAGTTCCTTCTGACTATTGTTAGGGCAGAAGTCATCCCTGCATGTGTGTTCCTCAGTAGCATACCTGACCATGGTGACATCGTTAGGGTATGTAAGCACAACACTGGTGACATCTGCAAACACATTTTAAGGAGTTGGTTCGTTTGCTTAAGCCTCACATCATTCTGTTTGGAACAGTAGCAGCACAAGTTAGTGTTGTTTGAAGCAAGGATGGACCTGACTTTGCACAGCTATAATCATCATGAACGTTACCAGCACCTTTAGAGGGAAAGGCAGGGATACTTTTAAAGCACAGGGGTGTTTGTATCTGAGCTCTCAGGTCATTCCAGTTTTTAATGATGAGCAGCAAAGATTGCAAGCTAACAGATGGATTTGTAACTCCTTTAACAGATTTAATTAAGATTAAACCAGCAAACATGCTATCTTTTGCCTGTTAAATAGATGTTACACATAGGCGGCCAGTCCCCAACCCCCATCTCCAAAAAATCTACCCAAGGCAGCTAGCTGGAGTTTGTACAGTTTGTTCCCTCAGCACTGTTTACTATCCTTTGTTCATGTACTTATTAGGGTTTTATATCTGACAGAATGGCTTAGTCCTCCGTTTCTGGTACTGTCCCTATTCTGAGTGACCTCCTCCTTAGCATAACTATTCTGGCATTTCATGCTAATATTAGAAGTTTCTGCTCTACTTCCCAAAGGGAGGAGTTTCCTTGTCTTTGAATCTGATGCTGCTCTTTTGCACAGTATGCTTTTCACAAGAATATCTCCAGGATTGTGGGAATACTTCTGGACAGATAGTGCTTTGGGGGTTAGCTGTAGGGATGCAAAGAAGGTGATTAACCAATGTAATACAGAATGTTATGACCTTCTCCTATGAGAGGTCTCAAGACCCTGCTCTGGTGAGTTAAAAAAAATATAAAAATAAGAGGGAAAAAAAAAAAAAAACAAAACCAACCTCTTTCATCATATCTCCTGGGTATAAGAAATTAATGTTTCAGGGAGCATTTCAGCTGAGCATCCCTTTTGCATATTTACAAGGAAGTAACTGTATTCATTGCATTGGGAGTCTTCACTCAGGATGATGGTGCGTTTTCCTTCTGCACACTGGAATTTTCTGGTTCTTTTTGCACAGTACAGTATAGCTGTCATAGCAGTCTGATGGTTCAGAGATATTTGTCTCATAAGCACTGTTTTGCTCTATTGGAAAACCTTTCAGAAGGAAAGAGATGGGCTCCTTCAAAACCTTTGTGTTGTTGAAGTTCAGTCTGAATTAGATCTTCTGAAAGTGGACTTAATGAGCGACTAGATCATTTGCATGCTTCTAAGAATGTCCAACCATAGCCTGGAGAGCTATTCTAATGATACCATCACGTGGGTACCTGGTTTTAACATCCACATGCTGTAAACCTGTGTTTTCTTAATTTGTTTTCTCTCACTCAACTCCGATTGCTTTCTAACTGACAGCAAAATTTAATAATTGAGCTTAATTCTTTACTCTCCTTGATCACCACATTCAGTGATTCACTTCAAGCCAAACTATATCTTTCTAAACCTACACAATTTAGGATTTTACTCCCTCCTGTGTAAATCCATAGTCTTCGGCAGATTTGCAAATTTGTGCACAATTCAAGCACTTCAGCCAAGTCTTTGAAAGACAGCAAAGTATGCATACATGCATGAGAGATGAAGCATATCTGTTCAGGCTGTGATAGCTCTAAAGGACTACTGAAATAAATAGCACTAAATCATTATTTTTTATGCTTCGTTCCATCTATTGCAAGTGAGGACGTAATGAAGGTGGAAAAGACTGAATCCAGTCAGGAATTTAGGACACCGGAAAGCACCCAAGCAAGACCAAGACGTCTGAGTTTAAATTTACAATCCAAAAATGCTGTTCAGCTGCTGATTTGACTCTGGAGGCATCTAAACTTGCCAGGCTTACTAGGCTTACCTCCCTGTTTTAAGGGCTATCTACAGCTTTGCTCTGCCATGTATGTAATCGCCCCAGCCAAAGCAGCTTATCATTTAATCTGAGCAGGATCTAGAAAGTAAGTGCTCCTCTGTTTAAATCCTCAGAAGGACCAAATCTGGTATAGGTCCTCAGGGAATATGTAAGACAACTGTAAAAGGATCACAGCTGCTCCAGTCTTTTAAAAATCAACTCTTAAGTGGCTGCTCTCAAGAGAAGATGCGAGTCTGTGGATCATGACTTACTTAAGGGCTGCAGGTAAACCTGTAAACTAAATGTTTGAACTCTGTGCTTAGTTGTTTCTTTTACCCTGCATTTTTGGGTGCTTCTAGGGTGTGCCACTTGTACTTCTAGAGCAGAAAGTTTAAATAAGTCTTTGCTGAGTGGAATGTTTAAAGACCTATATTCTTGCTTTTTTAGCTGTATCTGAGTGCTCATATTGATTAGCCAATGAGCTGCAGTTAGCATCAGGGAAGAATAACACTAAAGACTCAGGAAAGGGAAAAATATTTGGAGAGAAGGAAATGTTTTAAAAAATAAAAACAGAAACAAGTGAACAAGACAAGATGCAGATTGCCTAGGCGTTGCACGGGTCAAAGCTGACCTGGAACCCAGGGGCTTCCTCCTATCTCCCATTCAGTGGGACCAAGTGGCTGCTGGAGGGATGTCTTACAAAGTTGCCTGAACAGACATATCTTCATTTATACCTGTGCCCTAATGTTTTGATTTCAGCTGGGATAGAGTTCATTTTCTTCCTAGTAGCTGATTGAGTGCTGTGTTCTGGACTTAGGATGAGAATAATGTTGATAACATGATAATGTTTTAGTTGTTGCTAAGCAGTGGTCAAGGACCCTTCAGCTTCTCATACTGCCCTGCCAGCCACTAGGCTGGGGAGCACAATTCCCCCCCTGCCAGCCACTAGGCTGGGGAGCACAAAAACTTGGGAGGAGACATGGCCAGGAAAGCTGACCCAGAGTGGCCAAAGGGATATTCCAAACTGTATGACATCATGGGCAGTATATAAACTAGGGGAAAAGCTGCACAGGGACCAGCTCTGGAACTGGATGGGCATCAGTTGGCAGGTGGTGAGCAGCTGCGTTGTGCATCACTTGTTTTATATATTCTAATTCTTTTATCATTATTATTTCTTTTTTTCCCTTTCCTTTTGTGTCCTATTGCACTGTCTTTATCTCAGCCCATGAATTTAATTTTTTTTCAGATTCACTCCGCCATGCCACTGTTGGGAGGCAAGCGAGTAAATGGCTGGGTGTCACTGAGCTGCTTGCTGGGTTAAACCACAACACCTAATACAACACTGTTAAAGGACTGATTTGGTGTTGACTGTGCTTAGACACTGAACATTGATGCCCTGGTAGGACCCTGCTCATTCCTGGCTGGGCCAGAGGCATGAACCTCGTGCAAGGCTGCGTGAGCTGGGTGGGCGTGAGGTGACCTGGTGCAAGTGCGGTGCAGCCGCGAGGGAAAATG
>NW_008604640.1:73616-91837 GCF_000691845.1 Merops nubicus
TGGGAGGATAATGACTAGATAAGCTAAAAAATGTTCCTGTGCTGCTCATTCCGTAGTTGATACTAAAGCTGCACTAGAAGCTACTGAATCTCCTTGTGCTGGGGCTGTGCAGATGCAGTCAGTACTAATGCTTATGTGAAAGAGCTCTGTTCTCATGGCAGATGTGTTGGCTGTTGCCAGGAGGCGACAGACAGACAAATATTTGGTTTACTTTAATAGGACCAGGTCTTAAGAACAGAAACAGGATCAGCACTGGTTTGTGAGCTACTTCACAATCTTCTTCTTCCCTTGCTGTTGATTTATTACTGCAAGTAGCATGGTGAATTAGAAGGAAAAGCATTATGCATCATGTTAAGATGGAGAGCTTTTTTAGTCACCATTAATAGATACTAAATAATATATGTTGGACATGAATATTTTTAGTCAGCTGGTCTAGGTGAGATGGGCTGACTTGTGAGTTCTAGAGGGGCTGATGGAGGAGATTTCTGGTTCACAGGTATTAATTTTTAATAAGTTCCTTAAGACTGGAAGAAAGCTGGTATTCTGCCCAGATTCAGAGTAGACAAGCAGATTGAGCAGGGTAAATATAGCCTGATATAAATCACAGTGAACATACGGAAGAAGCTGATTGGGGATTCAGCTGATAGGGAATTAAAGACCATGAGCAAAATTAATTCTACTCAACATAGTTTTATGGACAGTAAGGCTTGTAAAACAAATGATTGACAAAAATTTGATTTTAATATTCTAATATTTGATAAAATTACTAGTTTGATTAGACCATGCTGTGAGTGTAATAGACTTTGGAAAGCATTTGATTTATTGCCATGTGAAACCGATTAATAAAAACATAAATTGAACTATATAATGAAACAGACTAAACTTTAATGAATAACAAATCAGCTAGCAGGTCTTAATATAGAATTGTCAATAAAGGAATTTCAAGGACTAGATGGTTTTCCCATAGTGGAAAATAGAGGATGAAAGTAAAGACTGGAAATTTGGTCTCGGTGGTGGGGAGGAGGGAGACCAGTGTGAGTGCTGAAGTATGGTCTCAGAATGCCAGGAGTAATGCAGTGTGCAGGGGGAGTCCAGGGGTGTGCCCAGGCTGAGGATTTTCTTCTGTCTATAGAATTGCCAAGAACTTTCAGAGTGCAGCACACAGCTTTGCCATCTGCCTTGGTCAAAAAGGCTTAAAAATTGCCGAAGTACATACAGCCACCTAACACTAGTAAGTACCTGCAGCATCTGACTTAGTGCTGAGGAGTTCTGTGCTGAATTCAGGAGTTCTGTCTGCAGAGTTTATTCTTGATCCAGTCTTTACTTGGATATCCCCATAGCACTTAAGATGTAGCCAGAGCCAAAGCAATGGCCTTAAGCTTCATAAACAGGGCATCAGAGAAGACAATTTAGTATTCCCTCATGACTTTAAGTGATCTGTAGTAGACTGTGATGAATGAATAATTTGGAGGAAACCAGTGTGATATTTTCCAGTTTTCTAGAGGATCAGAAATAGTTCTAATGTGGTGTATTTTGGAAAGTTATTTTTTGTTTGTTTGTTTGTTATGTATGCCCATATTAAGCCACCCCAGAGGAGCTATGTGTCCTGTGGTAAGTGTATTAAGACCACATACCTGTAAATAGACCATACCTTGGACAATTTACATCTAATAGGTAAGAGATGGATGGGAAGAGCCAATCAGTGAGGTTTGAATTGACTGTATGATTATTCCAGAGCAGGCTTTTGAATAGGACTCAGGTCTGTCGACACACATGTGAGTGTTTAGTCTATTAAGTCCTGCCATCTCCATAAAAATAGCTGCAATAAAGGCAATAACTAAATAGCATTATTGTTCCTGTTATTACTGTGTCCGTGCCACTTGGGTAGTGTAGCACTAAATGCATTGTTTCTTTCAAATAGGAAGATTTTAAATGAAATATTTGTTTTGAATTAGAGTTTTTAATGTTACATATTATGATAAATTTTAGATAAGCTAAAAAATTGTGAAATTTGTAACCAGTTATTCAAAAGTACTTTAAATCATCTCATTGATATTTGCATGTTTAGCATAGCTATGTAAAATACATAAGCCCTATAAAGATCTGTCATTAAGTGATGAGTATTCTAGTTGTCCTCAAAACCAAGCATTTTGTGCTTTTTATGTGTTAAAAATATAAAATAAAGTCTGTGTATTATCAACACCTCTTTTTTTTATGTAAAACTCATTAAATCCATTTGCATAATTTGAAATTGCTTTTCCTGTTTCTATGGAGCTTTATATAGGATTACTTTGAAATATATTATTTCCTTGAAAACTGTTTATTTTTGTTATATTCTAATTATATATGTTTTTCACTGTGAGGAAAAAATACAGGTGTTAGACAAATGAAGCAGGGGAAGTTTTTTGCTTGGTAGTAATTTTCCTCTCTTCTACATTGTCTAACACATTCCCCATTAATTTATTCATGACTATATAAAAGGGAATGCTTTTTTCCCCCTTAATATGCATGAAATATTCCAGTTGTTCCTTCTTGCAGTTTTATAAACCTTTCATATATCTAACATTGACCTGGATTTCAGTTCACATTCATAGAGACCATTTGTCTTAAAATAATGTAACCGAGTAGAAATGTGTAATCAGTTCTTATGCTGAAGATACCTAGAAGAAAGGGTGTTCCCTCTGTCAGCTGGAGCACGAATTGATTAAACTTTGAAATATCCATTGAGATTGTGTCTGTATGAACATCCTGATTAGGCATTAGTAATACTATTATTATTAATAATAAGTATTAGTATAATATGGTAAGCTATACCATACTGTGTGCATTCTGCAGTCATGTATGCTGTTCAATTGTTAACTCTCTCTGGCAGATTTTGACCTGAGCCAACTATAAGTTCTCCCAGGTGATTCCTGGACACGATTCAAGGAGTAGCACAGTGCATAGGTGGTATGAAAGCTTTCTTCAAAGGGAAGGGATGCAAGGCATGATGTGTTGGTTTCATCTCCCAAGCAGCAAGTGATGAGGCAAGAGGAATTAGCCTCAAGTTGTACTGGGGGAGGGGGGGGGAGGGGTTTAGACTGGGTATTAGGAAAAATTTCTTCACCAAAAGGCTTGTCAAACTTTGGAAGAAGCTGCCTTTGGGAAGTGGCTGAGTCACCATCCCTTGAGGTGTTTAAAAGATGTGTAGACTTGGTGCTTAGGGATGTAGTGTAGTGGTAGATTTAGCAGTGTTAGGTTAATGGGTGGACTCAATGATATTAAGGGTCTTTGCTGACCTAAATGATTTTATGATTCTCTGATTAATTTTCTCTTATTTAAAATCAAGGAGAAGGTCCCTGTGCAGTTTGATTTATAGTATGAAAAAGATCTTTCATTGTGCCTCCTAAATGATCCCTTCCATATGCACGCTGTTTTTCCTAGCTCCTTCAGTGTTTTCAAAGTATCTACTTTTCTTGTTCATGGTCAAAAGTGCCCAGACATGTGAGTCACAACGAAGAGATCACTGGCACCAAACTGTGTTTTGTGCTCCTGCCAGATAGTCTGTCTCAGGCTCACTGGAGCCTTCATTCTTCCAGTTGTGTCTTTCTGTAGCTCATCTGTAAAAAGCAGTAATACCTATTTTTTAAAAAGGGGGGGGTGAAGTGGATGTCTCTCACTTGATCCTTGTTCTTTTATTATACATTCAAGCCTTCCCACTCATATCTGGTGGTATTCTTTATGATGTACTATTATTATACTTTGCTTATGCATTCATATTTACCTTGACTCCTGTTTTCTGCATCTTTCAATTCAACCTTTAGTCCATGCTTTCACTCACAGTCAGTATCTCAGCAAGAAGCAGAGAAGATATAACAGGTGATATTTTGTTATGTACATAAGAGGTATGTAGGTATAGAGAATCACAGTTTGTACATCTGAGTGATTAAACTCCAAAGTGAGCAGTCAAAATACGTGTTTTCCTATTAAAAGGGTAGGACAAAATGTCTGAGTTCTGAGAGATCTTAAATTATCTGGAGGAGAAGGCAATCTGCTGTATAAATATTTCAAGTTTTGAAATTGAAGCCTTTACACTGATCTGCACTTAGAGGCCTGGCCTTACTTTGTAGCAGATAATATTATGTCAAAGCACTGTTTAGTTCTACTCAGCAGCTGTTGTATTCATACTAAATTATGTCAAATTTAGTCTTGAATATATTCAACAAGAGCACCCAGTTGTGCTGACAAACCTAAAATCATTTTCAGTTAAATATGTGCTATCACAAACCATTTGGGCACGTTGCCTCTCTGAAGAATGACAGAACCGGTGTGCAAGCTCAGCTTTCTAACTCCCACTGCCTGTTGAACTCCCATGTTATATACAAATGTCCCAGCAGTGGACTCAATAGGTATCCTACTGGAACGTTGCAGTAGCAGAGGTAGAAAATGAGGCATTTTCTCAAGGGTATTACTTTCACAATCATTTTAATTGCACATGCCTGATTTACCATGCTTGCATAGTCATTTGTACTTGTTCAAAGGGAATGCAATTTAATTTTAAAATACTCTCAAATCACTGCAATACTCATTTTACACGGTCAAAGAACAAGACAATGAAGTGGATAATCAGGTTCTCAGAGTTTTGTAAGGAGAACTGAAATTCTGCTGGAGAAGAAACAGTAAAAGTCAGGGTTCACTGGTAGAATACTTCAAAGAGTATCCTGTAAATCCTGGGCCAAACACATTGTATGGGCAGGGCACCTTGTTAATTGCAATGATGCTGTAATGAGATGACATAAAGATCAGGAGAACAGTGTGTGAGAACCTAGCTTAACTGGAGAAGAGCAGACAGCTGTAGTTGATGGAACAAAATTGGCTCTTCTGGAGAGCGCTTCATCGCAGGAAATGCGCTGGAGTGGCCTCAGGGGCTCTGGGGGAGGGAAGCCTTTCTCCTTCTCCCTGCTGCCGTGGGAGCACAGGAACATGCATGTGCCAAAAGTGGGATGGAAGAAACACTTCTCCCCTTCCCCAGCTAAGCACCCAGTGCTTTAGAGTGCTCACTGAAAAGGTAGGAAAGTTCAGTTTATTTTTCTAGGAAATTCTGAGTACTTGCCATGCTTCTCTGTGCTGTGCCTTAACCACTTTCTGGCTGTTTTGGACTTAGGCTTGCCAATTCTCCTTCAGCAGTTCCATTTTGTATAAATAACTGTGCAAAGGCTAGAACTCAGTGTTCTCTCTTCTGATGAGTTTAGTAATCTTTCTAATCTGCTGCGACAAAGACTTAACTGTTTTGTTGTGGGAGATAGTACTGTAGGTAGTTTTAAATGTGAATAGGCGATTTGCCCCCTCATGTGGTGCCCCAGTCAGCAGTTCCCAAGAGCTCCAAGCAGCAATACATCTCTAGGAGTTTAACCTGCTGGGATATTTTGATTTTGAAACAAACATCTGTGTTATAGATAGTGACAATAAGAATCGGGGAGTTTGATGTGCTAGGTTAGGATGAGAAGTTGAGATCTACGTCTCAGTTCTGATTTCCAACTCCAGTCTCTGCTCAGAAGACTATACAAAGCCCATCTACAGCAGCAATTAAAAGACAATTTTGTCTGTAACCTGAAGATAGAAGGAAATTCTTAGCATAGACTGGTTTTAGTAACTTCAGGAAGCACAATAACTATTTAACATTTGTAAGGCAGCTGCTTCTTTGCAACTTTAACTCCTTGTAGACTTTATCATTATGTGTCACATCTGGCATAGCTGAAGACATGCTCTCCTTAAGTTAAATTAAAGCTGTAAACTTCATCACTGTGAAGTTTCTGGTCAGTCTGGCATCTGGGAAATACTTTCTCAGCTGATGTCTATTTACTGAGGGTGCATTGTGTAAGCACCATTTATATTTCTAAGGCTCTACTCTTATAGCTCTTTGTAGGTCATCCATGATGATGATCAGGCTCACAGGCAGCTAGTTTTTACTCCTTCAACATTCTTCTGTTACAGTTTGGTCCTGTATACAGTAAAAATAAGGAGGGAGTCATTCTGCTGTCACTAATACAATCTCTCGTGCTTGGCTGAGGGGGAAAATCGAGCACATTTCAAAGAACAGATTGCCCATAAGTTGCATTTCTGACAGCTCTTGACATAGGAAAGGAGAAGAAGAGAGATTTGATAGTCTGCTGCCAGTTCATTAGATTTTGGTTTCAGGCTAGAAATAAAAGTGGTTTTATGCTTTGTATTTTGGGTGGAATCAGAAATCCAGCAATAGGAGCCCAGGTTCCTGTACAGTGCAAGCTAACACTTCAGTGGGGCAATTTGTGAAGTCATCTGTGTTTAGTCTATGGCTGTCTATTAGAGTTCCAAAGCAGGGAGAAGATAAGATACCTAGCTCAAAGCTTAAGAAAGATGCCAGTTTACTTAGAAGATTTGTGGCCAGCCATGTTTTCATTGGAATAAATGCCTAAAATAACTTTTTTTCCCAAGAATTGTGCAAGGGTGTTTGAAAGAAAGACTAGGTGGGCATTCAGAGCTTTGATCTCCTAAGTCTACGTCAGAGGCCTATTATCCTTAGTAGATACTGTTTTTTAACTAGTTGAAGTGATGCTTTATTCTTCTCAGGATAGATATTGTATTTCTATTCAACAAAGTTACAGGAGTTGTTCACTGGCTTCCTTAGACCGTGCTATGGTCTAGGTGTCCTAAGAACTTCTGGATCTCTGATTTCATGAGAGCACATGGTGTACCTGTTATCCTTGGATATAGTATGTAGACTGCCAGTATCTCATAAGATTATTAAAATGTGCTCCTCCAACTCTCCATAGTATCTACATATTGTTATTATTTTATTTTTATTTACCAAGTTTTTTCTCTATCTTTACAGAACTATTACAAGCTACCTACTCTGATGAAGTTGAATTTCGTTCTTCAATTTTAATTTACCCAATACAGCCTAAAATCATGATGAAAAAGCAGCACATACCTGCAAGCAAAGCTTCCTTGGTCCTCTTCCTGTGCCAAATGATTTCTGCATTGGATGTACCTCTTGACTGTAAGTATTAGCCTGCTAAATAAGTGCAGAATAATGGAAGATTAGTTAAATAATTTCTGTGTAGGAAGATTAAGATAACTTCACGTGGAGCATGGAGTTTGCTCACTGCAGTCAGGACAATATGACTATTTACACTAATTTACGGAAGGTCAAAAAAAACTGTACATATAAAATGACTGAGGTTGTTCACTTGAGGAAGGTTAACATAATATTCTCACACTTTGGTGGGCCTTTATTGAACATTTTCTTTCAAAATGAGGGGCAGAGAATCCCAGTTACATGCTATTTATTTGTGAAATTAAGATCATAGTGACGATTTTCTGAAAACCCCAGGACAATTCCTAGTTTCTGTAAACAATCACCCTTATCTTCGTATAAGATGTTTCCAGGAGCTGATGTGAAATCTAGTAAAAGTTTCAAATAGCTAAAATTCATACAGACTACGTTTTGATCCGGGAGAGTAATTTAGGCTCTTAAATTCCCTAAGCAGTGCCTGAAGACAGTTAAGTACCTAACTTTAAGTGAAAAGCATGAGTGCTGGGCAGGGAACTCTTAGCCCGTGAGGAAACATCTAGGAGAGAGGAAGTCCCAAGATATGAAATTCTAGTATAAGACTGCGTTGGTGGGGAACCTTGAAGGTAGCACTCCATACTGAAAGGGAAGCATTAGTAACTGCTTGCATTTTATAGCCCTGATAGCTAATTTTATGAAATTATATGCTTCATGTTGTTATTTTCTTCTTAAGATAAGCATGATCACATTTTCAGAGTTCAGTGAACCATGTTTCACCTCACAGTGACTATTCATTTGTTAAACTAATTACCAGAGAAGAGCACATTAGGGCTGGTGTTAAACTGATAGATTAATACATCAGTAAATTTGCCTGTGATTCTAATCTGCATGGCTTTCTTTAACCCCATGTTTTTGATACCTTCCCACCTTCCATAAATGCATGTTTTTCTTCCATAAGCATTGACATAAATTGCAACTGCTTTGGTGTTTTTTTTCCCCATGTATATTTACAAACCAATGACCTGTATTTCTGTAAGATCAATACGTCTGAATCACATCAGACTTGTTGTGCTGTGAATACATTTAGAGAATAAACTGTGCCTTAATGACAGTTTTAAAAGTTTGATTAATGGATGCCTTATTTTCTATATTTGAGTTTTCTCCCTAAAATTTTTTGCAGGGTAGGAATAGTCTTTTTAAATCCATCTTGTAGTTTAGGAGCTACATAAAGTGTGCACCACTCTAGTATCTTTTGTACAGAGCAACACTTCAGGTTAAATTAACCAGAAATACATCAATAGAAAAAAAATGGATAGCCCTTTTAGATGTATCATGTTAACCCTCAATTAATTTGTTCCCTACTATGTAACATTTAATAACCTTGTTAGATCTGACAAAGTCACATACTTGAATTTTTAGCCAAAAATCATATTAAACCCAAATTACATCTATAATGATGTCATTGTTTTCATAAATAATTATTAGAATGGGCTCTGGGAGACCACCACAAGGGGAGGACTTATATTTTCTGTGGGTTTACCCTGGATACTTACCACAGAGACCTGGTGGCGAGAACATACTTGAGTAGTTGAAACTTTAGGTTTGATCCAGGTTAGCATCTCCTATCCTCATTTGTATGTCAGAGTAGGTAAGGGATGGCTGACAGTTAGCTGACCAAAAGCAAGCTGACTTGCACTAAAACATTATTACTGAGAAGACATGTATGTAAAATATTTGAAGTAAGCAATAAAGATATGATGACTAAAATTTTTTTTCTTTAGTTATTTTTCAAACCAGAAAGGATTGCATGTCTGTTGAGCAGAATTAGGTGCTTTCGTCTTTGTAAGATTAATTTTAGCCTGAAGCATTCTCTTTGTTCTTCCATGTGATAGTATGGGTGGATTGATTTTGACTGCAGCATGAGGGCGGTGCACTCCATTAATTCTGATTTGCTTTCTCCTCAGTATCAGTGTTTTATGTCCTTGCAGGGCCAAAATCACATGCCATGGTTGCCCTTAAAAAGTCAACACCTGAGAAAAGTTTCTCATACCATGAATTTTGAGATAAGCGTAGTAATATCTGACACAGTGGAAATCGTGGCTAGAATTCCAGGCATCACTACCTGGGTTACAGGGCTACATGTTTTAAATGTTTCCTTTTTAATGGTGACCAATGTATTTGTCAGAGATACTTACCTTCCCTCTCAAAAATGCTAATTTTCTTTTAACTAACAAATGTTTCTCTTTAATCTCCATTTATCCATTCTACTGCTGATTCTGATGGGGGAATAAAAGCAAAACTTCTAGAAGAATGTAAGTTCTTGTCCACAAAACTAGCCTGTGTACTGTTGAAAATTAATACCAGTTGTATTGCAAATGGAATTTGCAGTCCAAAAACGTGTGATTCTTACATTTTGTTCATAATTTGGTTTGCTGTAACTAGAAGTGTTGTGCATGCAGTGTTCAGAAAATAATTGTGTGATTTTCATTTGCGTGCTATCTGAACATTAAAATATTTACTTAATATCATCATAAGCAATATTTCATTACTACTTTCAGGAGTAAATATATTTAATAAAAAATAAATTCATTGGAATATATATGCTTACATACTATTCTACATGTCCAAGCTGGAGATATTCTTACACCTTTAAAAAACTGTGGATACAGTTATTTAAGTAGACCTCAACTTTTATAGGATCTCCTAATTCAGCTCTAGGGTCATGTTTAATTTAGTAAGTTTTAAGTGCTGTGCATAGCACAAGAGTGGAGACGTCAAGTCTTTGATGTGCATCAGGTGGAATATCCTGTATGCTGGGCAGCTTTCATGTCTTGTCCCTTTCCAGAGTGTGCTTGCTTTCCAAGTAAGCATCTGACATGAACTGACCCCAGGAACTGCCTCTGAGAGGGGAAAGGGCTGTCTTCAAAGTGCCTCTCTAAAGAAATACACAAAAAGTCGTCATTGTGGAAAAATGTCACCTTTCCTTTTAAGCACTCTCCTCTTTGCAGTGAGGAAGAGGAGTAGAACTCAGCTCTTCATGGCCTGTTCTGTTCTGCTTAGCTGCTATATCTCATCATGATTCCGTGATCTGATTTTTTTTTTTCCCAGGCTTTACAGACAGCTACCTCTTTCTGTGCAACAGAGTACTGAGTGTGTAACTGTAGGGAAGATTTAAAATAAAAATACAAGTTTTACAGCTTTAACTGGCTAGAGTGAGGCATGAGAACACAATTAATGATTAAACTATTTTGCTGAAGTGGCTAGAAATTAACCCAAAGTACTAGCAACGGGTATTGCTGGACAGACAATTTACAACATTTAGGCAGGTATGTTCACGGATGTGTTACTAAACTGGTTCCTTCTGATGACACTGAATGATAAACTGATGAATAAAGTTGAGGAGGACACCCTTCTCACTATATTAGTATTGTAAACAGGATTTTTTTAATGCAAAAATGAATGTAGATAATGGTATCAGATTATAAACTTCTTTAAATAGGTAAACACCAACTATTTGTCAGGTGAACAAATTCTGTTTTGTGCTACTCATTCTAGAGTACTTGGTAAATAGTGAATATTTAATATTAGTTTCTCCTGGGGCAATTCACAAGTCTGACTATATTTTTATGGGTTTTTTTAAGGAGAATCAATACCAGACTTGTACATTTACTCAATTTAGAAACCTGTTACTATTTTTGAAGTTTTTTACACTTTTACTTAAAACAGACCTTTTACTCCTGAAAAGTAGCTCCTAAAAAGAATGCTTTGTAGATTAATTCAATATGTTGAACACAATAAATGAGTGAAAAGTTCACACCCATAAAGAATTTGGAAATACATAAAATGTTTAGAAATACAAAGAAAAGGGTTTTTTTTGCTTCTGTGTGGTAAAAACTATTTTGTGTGGTTATACATCTCGCAACTCTTCGTTCTGGATTTGTTTGACTTAGAATTCAAGCGTACTTTGGTTTTGTCAAAATCTATTGAAATCTGATGTAGACAAATGATGCTTATTAAACTTTTGGGCCAAGATCATCATCCACTGTAGCTCAGCTGGAAGTTAGTATGGGTACATGTATTTACAAGAACAGAGGCCTTCAGCCTCCTAATACAAAGGAAACTTTAATCCCACTCTTCTGTCAATGATTTGGTTGCTAATTACAATTCTGCTTTCTCTGCTTTCAAAACTGTCATGCTGATACTTTGAAAATATTGTTAAATGCCTCTCTGTTTCTTATATTCCATAACGAAGTGTCACAACCTCCTACGATAACTCAGCAATCTCCAAAAGATTACATTGTTGACCCTCGAGAGAATATTGTAATACAGTGTGAAGCAAAAGGAAAGCCACCTCCTAGGTTAGTATCATTTTGGTTTGCTTTTGTTGGCCTAACAGCATAGGAAAACTAGGAGAAAATAATATAACTTTAGTAAACTGACAAGTATATGGATATGTTTGTGCTAGCACACACAGAAACATGCACACAGTTCTACCTTTAATTTAACCCACCAGATAGTGGCATAAATTTGACTGTTCTCATACTCGACATTTAAACTATTTAAACTTTTCTGTAGTCATCATGCAACTGCAGTATTTTTTTTTTCTCCTCAAAGGCCTAACAATAAAATAATAGTTATTAGAGGAGCAGGTAGGTAAATACCTATGGAAAGCACTAAGAGGCATACCATGCTATGAACTGGACCACATTCCAGCTTTAGGTGTAGTGTCTCAGGAGAGGGGGTGTTGAATAAATTCAGAATAACACTACTAAATTCAAATTTAAAGGTTTGTAAATCATTCTGTTTTACAAGGCTCATCTTGAAATACGTTAGCGTTTTGTTGGAAGTTATGTAATCTGTGTCAGTTTTAATGATCAGGAGCCGTGATTTACCAAGTGTATTTAATAGCCTGAAGGTTTGGTTTTGAAATGGTGACTCTTAAGTATAAAGCAAATTCCTGATCATATTCCATTTTAAGGCTCTGTTTCAGTATCTTGAAATCTCTGAAAATTCATTTCAATATACTGGGTCCCTTTACGGGAAAGAGCAGTAGCTGTGGTGCATCCTGGCATTGCTGATAACTGCTGCTGATTTTGGAGACTCTAGAGAAAAATGTGCTTCTCTGCTCTCAGTAGTGTTATGCTACAGCTTACTTAGCAAGGTCAGTCTATAGTTGTCTATACAGAGACACACTGAGCTCCTTAAATATACCTCTTCTGAATAACCAGTGTTTTTTCTACATTATTCCTTCTGGTTGCCTTGGGATCACGGTCATTATCATGCTGGGTATCAGAATGGAGAAGATGGTGATTATCTGTGATGCTGTCACCCTTTCCAGTGTTCTGTTAATGCTAGGCATGCCATAAAGCTGCTGTGTTTACCAGCATTCTAATTTAGCAGGCACAGTGCTGTTCCCAAGAGTCTGGGTGTTGACCTGGGGAGTTAGATGATGATTGCACTCTTTATGACAACTATACAGCTTCTGCATATATTTCTCTTGAACTCCTTTTTTGGGTTGCAGTTAACTTAGAGAATGAGAGCCCTGTCTTTGAGTTACGTATCTTAGTCATGTGCCAGGGCACTCTTCTATACAGCCTCATCTTTCCCATCAAACCTGTGTGTCTTTTTTTGTCCTGTTACAGAGGAAGTGACAGGGTTTAAGTGCAGAATTTTCTAATGAGTTTCATAAGCTTGTTAGTCTTGCTTATTTTTAAAGAAATTATATCCAAATACTTTATTTCAATAGTCACTCTGGTTTGTCAGTCATGATGACCTGCAAATGCAGGTACTTGAGATGCTTCAGAGTTCTGAAGCTGAAGATGAACGTTCTCAGACCAGAGTATGAACTGTCTGCTACAACAGGGTAACTTCTGGTTGGTGAGAGCAGCTGGCATAGAGGCTTATGGATGCGCTGCTACCTCTGGCTTGAGCAGCAAAGGTTCTGACTTTCATGGATCTCAAATTCGGGGTTTCATACCACACTTACTTCCTCTCATTTGAAGCAATGCTATGGTTCCCTGTATCCTTCAGAGTTATTGGTTGCAGAGAATTGCAGAAACCCCACATTCTACAGCTTCACCCACAGTGTTCACTCTTGGTTCACTCTGCATGCTAGGCCTCCCAGAAAACGCTGCCATGTGGAGCAGTGCTGCTGGTCAGGTCCAGTTCTTCTGCTTTCCTCCACCACAAAGTGCAAATACCATGTCCAGTCCTGCCTTCCTCCTGCAGAAGGTCAGCACTCAATTGGAGTCACTTAAAATTTGAGCTTTTCCAATACCATAGAAGTTTGTTTTCAGGAAGCACGCTACCCAGTGAGCATATATAGTGTTTGTGTTTAAGGTTATGAAGCTAAAATGTTAACAAGTACAAAAACTGCTCTGCAGCATTTGAACCTTTGACTGCTCATCACTTCAGAGGCGTTGGTCTAGCTCTTTGTAACTATACTTTTGACCATTACCAAAAACTAAGTAAGAAACTAGTGCTTTGCAGTAGTATAAGTTGTAGACCGAGAATCTGCTTTTTTTACATTTTTTTTAAATAAGTTCTAATAGTCTTAATTTTTAGTGACTGCTTTTCAAAACATCTTTTGCTTTGAGTAACACTCCAATTTTCTAGATTAATTATGGGCTATCAGACTGCAAAATTTCATTTGAAGAATCATGGTTGCTTGCATTAGAGTAGTGAAAAGGAATCAAACTCGCCACACAGTCTTTAATTCACTTGCATAACTTTAAAATAGCCAAATGAATTAACAGAAATGGTCTCCTGCTGGGACCTGAGATGACACATTTCAGCTCAGAGCAAGTTTTTAGGGGCAGGTTTATAAACCCTTTTACAATAGGTTTTCAAATGGAAATGCTAATGCAGCTTTAGCAATATCAGTTCTCACAGGTGTTACTGTATCATTTTTAGTAGAAATAAAATAACAACTTTTCCCTATACAATTAACTTCAGAATCTTTTAATGTAATTTTTTTTCTAAAAAATATTGAGTTTGAAATGGCTCCTGTTAAGTTTAACCAAGACTTTTTTCTTAAAGTGTTGCGAGATTTCTTATATTAAAACATGCTCTATTAGTTAATTTAGTTGGGGAACAAATTTTACCTGTGAAAGAAAAAAATACTCCGCATTATTGAAAATTACTTCTTTCTTCTTTCTCTCCATACAATCTACAAAAGGCAACTGAAGAAGAAACATTTATTTTTCTTTGTATTATTTTAGCTTCTCGTGGACACGCAATGGAACTCATTTCGATATAGATAAAGATGCACAGGTAACAATGAAACCAAATTCAGGCACCCTTGTCATAAATATTATGAATGGTGGGAAGGCAGAAGCATATGAAGGAGTATACCAGTGTACAGCAAGGAATGAACGAGGAGCAGCCATTTCTAACAATATTGTTATAAGGCCTTCTAGTAAGTGAAGCTCTTAATGTTCATAAAATGTGAAACTTTTCAGTTTGCTTATTTTCTTATGAATGTTTCATGCTTTTTTCATGTCTTAAAAAGTTAATCATCACAGTGATCATGTTATAAGGTATTGTATATTTTCTGATACTTAGATTTAATAATGTATTGCATGTTCTTGCCAATATTGTGTAAAACATTTAATAACCAAGATGCTTTCTTGGTATTTTTGGGTACATCTGGATGACCTATCATGTTTGAAATTGGGTTGCATATATGATGCTACAACTAGAATAAAATGTTTAGTCTTTAATGCACATCATTGATGAGGACAATTCTTATTCTCCCTTTGATGCATGTATTCCTTAGTTTTTCTAATAGCTCTAATACAGAACAGATTAGGACCAAAAAGAGAATATAGCTAAAGAATTTTGATTAATAGTGAACTGTTTATACAGCTTTTTATGTGATATTTATCTCAGATAAGTTTTTCAAACTTCTCAGTTTAAAATGTGCTATTCTCACATGTTTTAATAAAACTTCTTGTGTATCATACTGTTCCAGGAACCTGTTTTTCTAAATTCATGCATAATAATTTTTTTCATCATTGTAGTTAAAACTTTCGAAGATACTGTTACAAAACCTCTAGTGAGTAGCCAACACAATGTGCATCAGTTGATTATACTTGTAGCAAATCTTTGCTGTTTTTGAAGGAAATCTTGTTTTCTCCTAAGAAAATAAACAACAAAAAAAATTAAATCTTTAGTAAACATGATAGGACTTAACGTTCTTATGCATGTGGTTCTTTTTCTTCTGGAATATTATGTGCATTTTTTCCTTAAATTCAGGACTTTTTGTCAATCTCAAGTTTCTATGTTAAAATTACTTTCTGTAGGATCCCCTTTATGGACGAAAGAAAAACTAGAACCAAATCATGTTCGGGAAGGGGATTCCCTAGTACTGCACTGCAGACCTCCTGTTGGCTTACCACCACCTATAATATTTTGGATGGATAATGGTGAGTTTGGTTTTCATGCAGAATTAGTTTACTTTTTGCAGTTTTTCTGCATGGTTGATCATTGCTTACCCAGATCGCAGAGGGTGGAATTTCCCTCTGAGTTAAAATTCAAAGAATTGCCGTTTCTGAAGAAATGAAGAAACAAGCAGACATTTGGCAGACACCAGCAGCTATTTTTTAACCCACTGGGGGAGAATGGGAAGACAAGGGAGCTCAAGATGAAACTCAGAAAGGTCTATACATTTACAAACCCACAAACAGCATAATCGAGCCAGTGTGGATCAATGCAGATCATAATAATGGACTGTGTATTATAATTGAGATAAATGTGTTCTTGTTTTCCCTTAGCTTTCCAAAGGCTGCCTCAAAGTGAAAGAGTTTCACAAGGTCTAAATGGGGACCTTTATTTTTCAAATGTACAACCAGAAGACACCCGGGAGGACTATATCTGCTATGCAAGGTTTAATCATACGCAAACTATACAGCAGAAACAACCCATTTCTGTAAAAGTCTTTTCAAGTAGGTATTGCATTGCCTAATTATATGTTTACATAGTATTTATCCAGAATTCTCAAGTTATTTCTCATAGTTAAGTAGTGTTACACTAGGGAATTTTTTCATTTTCATTCTAAATAAGAAATTACATTACTGTATAAGCTTAAAATGTAATCTCCAGTTTTCCTGACATATGATTAATTTTAAAAGCATTTTTTTCTCTTTACAAGGCTTTGTCTTTTGGAAAAATGGTTTCAAATATTTGAAATATTTTAAAGGTACTGTGTAAAAAAATTAGTAGTTTTCAGATAGTTTTCATGTCCAAGAATATTGAGTTATGATTATTGTAACTATTGAAACAAATTAATCAATCATTTGATTAACTTGCTGTGGTCACATCATCACCTTTTGATTCCCAGTACTTTGATTTATCCCTCTTTTATGCATTCTTCATGATATTCTGTTTATTTCAGTGGATTCATTGAATGACACTATAGCTGCTAATTTGAGTGACACTGATATTTATGGTGGTGAGTTACACTGGTCCCCACTGATACTCCCTGTTTCACAGTAGCATTTAGTTAACTAACTTCACCTCCATGGCTACTTAACCTTTTGCTCCCTTTTCAGTTTCTAATTAAGGTTTCTATTAGTGCTGGTGATAATACATACTTTAGAAAGGGACTGCACAGTGTGCTCATTCTAAATATATAATGTTTCAGTCTTATTGTGACATGTGACTCATGCAAAATATGAAATCTTACAATAAATGAATCTTTCACACTGTGGCAGCTATAAAAAACTGTCTCTTTGATTGATTCTATAATTTATATTTTTCCTCCAGTTTGTCCAGTCATTTGATATGTTCATTATCACTAGGACTATTCAGTATCACATGCTGTGTAATAAATAACAACAATTAAGCATTTAACGGATGCACTTCACATTTAATGGCTTATTAAATGTACCATTCCTTTTTAACATTTCATAAGTGTAAAACTGTAATTAATTAAAATCTAAACACTTTGATACTATCTGTATAAATAACTTCATAGGGGGAAGATGAGTTTTGTTTGTCTGGTGTTTAAGCTGATATTCACATTCATCTATGTTGAATGGTCTTTTGTATATTGTGAATTAAATCCTTCCAGCTACGTGTATGTGTTTTTAGCAAGGCTGACTTTGGAGCAACACTGATACTGGAACACTCAAGGTCCTAGGCTCTCCACTGGACACTGTGTGAGCTAGAAAATAGATGATATTTATTCTATTTTCTTTTTCCTTGTCAAGTGAGGCTTTGCACGTATTAAACCATAACTTATGGAAATCTCAAATAAGACAGGGGCACTAAATATTTCAATTCTCTGTATCGAAGTAAGATGTCATTCAGGAAAAAAATAAATATGTACTTGAACACAGAATTTACCACACTTGGTGAGGAAAACACCATTGAGTTGGCTTACAACTCAGAAATACCAGAGGTAATTCTTCTGAATTGTCATAGTCTCGCAAAATGTGTCAGCAGTCATTAGCCGTGCTGAAAATGGGTAGATTAATTATTGCCTATGACTGTCAACTGCTTTCTTGGCTCCATCCTGCCCTTTTATCCCAACTGAAATTCTTCATGTACTAGTTTTTAAGGAATTCGTAACACATACTGTATTTAAACTAAGTGTTCTATTTATCAGTAAGTGTACTCTAATATTAAACAAGTTTATTATGTTTCTGCTCACATTTTTAAAAAATACAATAATTTAGTGTAAGGATTCAGACTGCTTACTGTTTAGAGCAATCTAATCCTGTATTTTAAAATGGCTCTAAATGAACATTGGAGCATTTACAGAAAACATTCTATTATTACAGAAAGCACTCTTATTCTGAATTCCATAAAGGCACATGCAATACAGTAAGACTTCAAAAGCCAACAGAGTATAAAGTCAGAATTGGTCCTTATATTTATAACTGTCTGTTTACTGTGGTTATTTCTTGCAGGTTAATCAATAATTCTTTGTTTCCAGACTGGGGAACACCTTGAATTAAAGTTAAATATATAGTTAGAGGAGAATGGAAGGCTTAACTTCTGAGAAGGTGCCTCACCTTGTCTAGAAAATACTGAATAAAGCATACTGCAAAAAGGAGTGTACCTTTTATCCCCTTGGTTTATATTTCTGAATACAATATTTTGTTGAAAGCCCAGGATTTTTTTGTAACTTTCAGTCTTGCATTATGACTCACACCAGTGACCTTATTCCCCATAATAGTCCTGCTGA
>NW_008604640.1:91854-106928 GCF_000691845.1 Merops nubicus
GGGATTAAGGTTCAGCATCCATCCATCAGGCTGCATAGTTGCCTATGTAAAAAGTATGTATCAATTGCTCCCATCTTTAATAATAACATTTTTCATGTTTCTGTTCAAAATTACAGCATTTAACAGGTTGAGGTATGTTATGTCTGTCAAAAACCTAATTCATTGATCTATGTAATTGTGTTAACGCAATGATTTTTAATTAAATGGCCAATGTGGAGCAAAATCTCTGTCCAAAATGTGAGAATGGTTGTATGTGTTTGATCAGGGTTGTCTGTTTTTTTTTTTTTTTTTTTAAATTTTAAAAAAATTAATTATTTTATTTTTTCTTGTTCCAGCTAAGCCAGTTACAGAGAGGCAGCCAGTTCTTCTAACACCAACAGGTAGCACAAGTACCAAAGTGGAACTCAGAGGAAATGTGCTTTTGTTGGAGTGCATTGCAGCAGGATTGTGAGTTACTTTTTAGATAGTGTTTTTAAAGTAAATTTACAGAAACAGAAGGAAATATTTCAGAGGTGCTTAAAATGTTATCACTACATAGGCTTGGGTATTTCAAAGAAACAGAAATGTAAGATGGAAAGAGCTCTTTTAAGGATGTCTACCATTTACTTGAGCATCAGCAGATCTTAAAACCTGATGTGAACATAACTATGGCCTCTGCCTTCTCATACACCAAACCCTACACGCAGGATTCAGATTGTACCATTGTGTTTTTAAAGGGCACAAGAAAGAAATACCATGGGGTACACTCAGACACACAGCTGCAGAATTGCACTCGGGAATCAAGCCACTGTTTTTTTCCTAAACTTACAGTCACTAGGCTCTCAGGTTATATAAAAATAGATTGGAATGTATTGCTTCTCCAATCTGAAAAAGCTGCTGACATATGCTAATAATTAGTAGATCATGAAGGTGGGAGTATTTAGAACATACCTTCAGCTGCTTACATCCAATTTTTCATTGTAATTGGGTTTAATTGGTACTTGTTTCTTCGATGTAATGCAAATTTGCTTCTGCTGGTTATTGTGCAAGTAGAAAATTACTAAAGGGCAATTTAACTTAATGAATTAGTTTGATCTTAAATCAGTTTCACTCTCAGGAAGAAATTGGAAAATAGATTGGTTAGTGCAGAAACAGAAAATCTTTAGTACCCATTTCAGGAACGGTAAACGTGTTTACAGTGCACAGCAGCATATAATGCAGGGTGCTCTGAGGTGGCTGTGAGGAAAGCCAATAACTGCAAAGGGTGCAGCACAGCACCAGGCACGTGTTCACTTGTGTAAGCTCCACGGGGCACACGCAAGCACAGCTTGAGACAGGCAGCAGTACCTGTACCCCGTCTCGGCTGTCGTCTGCTCAGTGTCTGCAGCAGCACCTCCAGCACAGGCACATCTGTGGGTGGGGGCAGCGTCAGCTCCAGTAATCTTCACCTGCAGTAGAGGTACATGCTTTTTGAGAACCCTGCAATAAAAGTATTCAGCGATCCAAACCCCAGTGAAACAGCTGGATAAAAATGGGGGGAAATGAGAGCATTGTACATTAGATGGCTTTACTTTAGCCATCATGTAGTTTTCTGAAATAGTGATTCAGTGAGGGGAGCTTACAAAGTTGTCCATAAAGGACCAGATTGAGATTTTGTTTAAAACAACTATTCCTGGTTACTCATACCATAATTAAAAGTCAACTTTGCTAGGTGTCTCTGGTATAAAACATGTGATACTACAAATCTGACTGCTAAGGGAGTATTTCCCCAGAGTCATTACTGTTTGAGAGAAAACTTTCTACTCAGTAAACACACCTTGTCATTTAAAAAAATATGCCTCTGTGTTTGAACAACTTTCAGCTTCAGTGGGCAACATTGGGCATAGCCAAGATTAGACATGGTGCAGTGACAAGTAGCTATACTTGACTCAGCACTGACTTCTTTTCTTGATTTCTCATCAGAAATATTTATGCCTCCTTACAGCTCTGCTGTAAGATTTATGACATTTATGAAGCATTAGGATATTGCTCACATCAAGGACAATTCTAAATGTGTCATTATTTAGAAGCTAGCTTTTAGAGCACCATGAGCATCAATTTAATAGTACAAGTGCAATAAGATTTGGAATATACTTGTATTCATTGATTAACCATCAAGGGTTTTAAATTAATGAGCAGACAAATGTATTCTATAATTATGAAGCCTACAAACAGATGGCCATTGACAGTGTTAGTGAGGCTTGTCATTTCCTAGAAACAAATGCTGGCATATTTTGCATGGTTTCTGGACATGCCCCAGAATCTGGGTACAGGCTATTAAAATAAGTATTTGTAAAATGTATGTTCAAAAAATTAATGTTTTGAGCTCTCATCTTCTTTTTCCCCAGTCCCTAAATTCAGTCTGCTTTTGCTTCTCCAGACCCACACCAGCAATCCGCTGGATTAAAGAGGGTGGAGAACTGCCAGCCAACAGAACATTTTTGGAAAACTTTAAGAAAACTCTCAAGATTATAGATGTTTCTGAAGCTGACTCTGGGAACTACAAATGTATAGCAAGAAATGCATTAGGTTCTGCTCATCATGTTATTTCAGTAACCGTGAAAGGTAATACTAAAATAATCCTTAATGTAATATTGTTGGTGTCCAGCACGCAAGATTGAAGTAAGCTTTCTAGGATAAAATATTGCTGAAAGGACAAATAATGATGGTGAAAAACATAACAAAACAAACAGCCGAGGAAATGATCGTCGAAATGACTGAATTATAACACTGGGAGGATTTCACTATCTTTAATCTCTTTTTTTTTAATATGTTATTTTGTAAAACATCAAGCTAAATTGATATTGTACTGCAACAGTAATAATTTCTTAGCTTCTACCCATGCTACATTTAATTTAGATCATTTGATTATCTCTCATTACACTGCTTTTCTCATTCTTGTCTCTTTCTTCCCATCTCTTCTCTTCATCTTATATTCTCCGGTTTTTTTTCTGCTCTCTATTCATATTCTCTGTTTTCCTGTTGTCTTATGGTCTTAAATTCTTCTTGCTTTTTCTCTCTTAATTAGCACTTCTAGTTTTCTAGCTTCTTCATGTTTTTTTACCCAGGATGATGTCTTACTAGTTCTAAAACCACTTGCAGTATGTTTTTCCAAATAGGAATTGTAAATATGTTTTGAAACAAAAAAACTGTAATGACAGCTAATTAGTCATTGAAATAATCAGCTGTAGTGCTTACTTTGCATGCTAAATAGCCATTTATTTTGTTGTAGACCTGCATCATTTTAGGATCACACTTAACCTCCTTTTTAAGAGCAAAAGTTTAATTTTTTTTCTTTGCATCTGTCCATCAATCAAAAATCTGAAATTTACTTGCAAAATGAGATAACATATGCTATTTGTGGTTATTTATTATAAAAGATAAAGACACATAGATATTTGGTAAGTACAGTATTCCATCCGTTTTGAGCTCTGTGGGTTTTCAGCTGTCTCATGTAAACATCTGGTCCCACTGCAATCACCTACTGACTTCAGTGAGACCAAGGATTTTGCCATTTCTAAATTTCACCCTTGACATGCAATCTTCTTATGTAATCAAACCTAAATTAATTTCTTACAGCTTAAGTGCTGTGAGCATGAATATCTGAAATTATTCAAAAGACCACTCTAGTCTCTGCAGATGCCATACTGAGATAGTTTTTGCTTTCTTTAGGAAAAGCAAATTAGATTTGAAGTAAATGGAACAAAGAACCGTTTGTTGCTTATGACAGAATTTTAATGCAGTGGGTAGACTATAGCTCAGTTTAGTGAAGCTATAAAATACCAGTCAATCACCGAGTATCCCATGCACACATGCATATATATGGGGTTTTTTTGTTTTGTTTTTTTTTAAATAAATAATGGTGTAAGTGTAAGTCTATATCTTTACGTACCTTTTTTGGTCTATATCTATACATACCTTATTTGAATTATCTTCTGGTTACTATGACTATGCCTTACGATATTCTGTACAAAATTTTTGAGAACAACTGCTTTGTCTCTCTTCCTAACCCCAGCTGCCCCATACTGGATAACAGCACCAAGAAACTTGGTCTTATCTCCTGGAGAAGATGGGACATTGATCTGCAGAGCTAACGGCAACCCAAAGCCTACTATAAGCTGGTTAGCAAATGGTGTTCCTATAGCAAGTAAGACTCTTAATTACCTTACAAGAGGATGAGTAAGATAATATGAGCAATATCAGGGTTGTTTTTTTCAAATGTAAATGAAGGCCATGTATTTTAGTAGGTTTTGCCTGACAGGTAATACTAAATTATAAATGAAGTGATAAAAATACTGCAGTTTGTAAAAGTAGAACAACAAAATATGCCTCTAACGTGCTTGAGAACACTAAAATCATAGGTGACCGTACTCCTGGTTATTCTGGGTAGTGTTCTGCTGGTAGTACCCATGTGGAGGTGGGGTGTAGTAATAAAGCTTGACATGCCCCTTTTACAGGGATATTGGCAGGGTGTAATTTTGACTGTTGTGTTGCCATGGCAGTTGTTTGCTAGATCTCTCCTTTGCTCTCCCACTGCAACTCTAATTTTGTCTAGGAATCGTAAAGGTGGCATAAAAATTCAAGACCTCACATCTGTGGCTGTTCAGAGCACTTTTTCAGGATTTGAAGCTTAGAGTATGTTTGAGCCTCCCAGGCTTCAGCACTAAAGGCACCAGCAGCAAAGCTGACTGTGTGCGTCAGCAAGTGCCCGGCAAACAGTTCGTGCCAAGTAGGTGTCAGAGAAAAGGAACCCCCATGGCGCTGAAACAGCTGTTTCTGTGTGCATGGGTAAGAAGAGCAAGCCTGAATAGGTGACTGAGACACTTAACTGCTGCGGTATTGTGAGTGGCAACACTGCATGTCAGACAGAGGATAGTTGCTATGTGTAGCACAACTTTACTCGGGAAGAACTTGCTGGAGGACACTGCAATGTGTTGTCAGTCAGGTTTGCACCCGGCATAGCCTGTATACCATAAAGTCACTCTTGGTTCTTCTACCTTTATCCTTGCTCTTTCACAAAATGGTATTACAAAACCAGACAACCTACCCTTTTGACTCCTGAGAGAGAATGTGGTCTGAAATATTGGTCTGTGCTGACCTGTTGGAAGTACAGCAATGTAATTTTCAGGAGTTCCAGAGATGTTTAAGTCTGTTGAAGTAAATCTAAAAGAATCTAGGGAATAGCAATTATCATTATACATATATATATATCATTAGATATATACAAAGTATTTGGGATACAAGACAGATTAAAGTGAACTGGAGGGAAAAATTACACAACTTTGTGGGGAAAAGTAAGGGTATATATTGAAACAGAAATATATTTAGCCAAGAACATGTTTCACAAATCCTAATTAAATGTAGGTTGAGATCTCTAGCCCGAGATTTAAAATGAGAGGTTTTCATTGCTTAAGTTATGCAAGCTGACATTAACCACCTCATCAAACAATGGTATTACAGCAAAACAGGAAAATACCAGTGTAATATTGTATATATTGTACATAAGTATATCATAATGCGTGCTTTATAATCAAAGTTTGGTAACTGTCCTGCTCTTTGCTTTCTGCATTTTTGGTGGTCTTATCTTCCTTAATGTTAACTATATGTGAAATAGTAACTTTTTTTTTTAATTTATTTTGAGGATACTTTTATCCTTCTGTCCCAATAGTTCCCCAACTCTTCCTTTCAGGCCTCCTGACTAGTAGAATCTTTTTTGCCTGGCTGTGAGAGTCACCTTCTCCTCTTGATGCTTCCTTGTCAAAACTGTAGGACATGCCATTCAAATGACAGAAAAGAACATTATCCAGAAAAGTGATGATGTGTTTTGCATTCTTGCAGGATAGCAGTAAAACACTAAGACACAGAGTTTTCAGAAGCAGCTGCAGGGTGCCACTGAATTTCTCAAATACAAGGGCAGCATATGTTGGCTGGCTGTCCTTGAGGAATCAATACACAGAGTCTTATTGAAGGGAACTCTGTAAAATTTAAGAGACCTTAATTAAATTACCCACTCAACCTCAGTAGGAACAAAAAAAAAAAAAAATAAAAGAACACAGGAAATAAATAACTGTGTAGCTCAGTTAAATGTCACTTTCACTGTTGAGAAAGCTGAAGTTTGAGGCACCTTAAATATATAAGTGCAGGTTGGATGCTGCAGTACACTGAGGCAACTGAGAAGCGCTGCGATCACAGAAAGTGCAGTTCTTAAGATTCTTCTGAGTTTGTATTATTCTGAGTTATAAAAAGCTGGTCTGGACACTACCAAGTACAGTGTGCCTTTTTGTTCATTTGTTACTAAATTACAGAATTGAGCCCTTCTTTCAACTGAATGATTAGTGAATCACTGTAAAAGGAAACTAAAGCAGCTGTTTCAGCTTCAGGGCAGTGCTGTGAGAGCTACACCCATGGCAGGGTTTCAAAGAAAAAGAGCTACATTTGAATTTCAAAGCCCTGCTGTCATCATATATCCCACAATGTGCCTCCTGTGGCCCAGTAATCTGTTTGCAGTACTTTAATTTTCTATTGGAAAGCACGACTGGGAGATGCTTAATTCTTCCGGTTTTGTTTTTCCATAATAGACTCAGACAAGGAGGGGGGAATGTTGAAGAACAAACCATTCGTCCATCTCTCAGTCAAAGGGTGAGGATCAAATACCAATCAGGAAAGGGTAGAATAAGAAAAAATAAATAAAATGTGGTGTGTCTTAAACACTTAGGAAAAACAAAAAAGTTGCAATGCTGTAGATTTTGTTCAAGATTATATTACTCAGATTAAAGAGATATTTCTAAAGGAAGAATTTAGGTTTATTTGAAATATTTTAATTAATTTTCATCAACAATAGCACTTAGAAGAAAAATTCCAGCATGTCTGAGTAGAAAGCTGCTTCAGACATGCTGGTGTGATAAGGACCTAACCTCCTAATGTTTACTCACAGGAGTAATTTGAACTCACATGCACAGTCCCGTTGAAGTCAATTAGAATTACTTTGGCAAGCAGCAGTTGAAAGTTCAGGCTGTGACTCTGCCTTGCCTTGTGCTTCAGTTAACACCCAAGTCCTGCATTATTTATACCACTGCGTAATCCGTTGTGTTCTCCTGCTTAGATATTCAGCAGGGTTTTACAGAAGGGAAACCATGCATAAAGTATCTCAACTTTTAAGAAAGTAACAACACAGATTAATTGGGAAGGAGAAGCACTTTCATAATTGGACTTCAGAAAAGCATTGCAAATATTCCACAAAAGACTAATTTATTGGTTCAGTGCTTTATAGTTCATGATGAGCTATTAAATATCAAATACACACACTTAGATTTATACAAAGTACTGCACTGAAAGGCACTGTTTATCTTCTTTCAACATGTTCTTCACTTGTTTATATCACATTTCACATTGAATCTTAGGTTTTAGTTAGTCTCCATTAATAGTTGCATTGAATTTAAGGGAGAAACATTAGCCCTTAGATTTCCTTCATGAAAGGCCTAGACAATCCCTGCTTCAGAAGTTTGCCATCCTTCATGTTCTCTGTTAGTACACACACAAGCTGCTCACCACAGCCATGGGAGGGTGGGGAGAAGTCTGCTAGACTCTAGTGCCCTGAAGAGTTCAGTCTCAGAGAGGAGAAGACTGCCAGAGCAAACATCTAGCCATTGCTTCTGCTGTCATTGTGTTGGAACTGTGTGTCTGGCCTGCACAGAACTGCAGCAGATAAGAAAAACTTTTATGGTTGATGGTCAGTTTGTTTTTGTTTTATTCTACACATGTCAAAGGCGAGTTGTGGCAATAACCTGCTGTTCCTTTGGAGGTAGTAGCACTATCAAAATCAGAAACTTGGACACCAGCGTTTTATTGATCACAGGAAAATATTTTGTAGAGGAGCAAGTGAGATTAGTAAGAAAAGGAAAAGGGCATCTTCTATGTCCTGTCTCTTCCAGAATTAAGTCTTTGTCCGTTCACTGTAACAGGTAGAGTAAGGCAGAACTGGATTGCTTAAACTTCTTGGTTTTCTTGTTTAGGTTAAGTCTTGATTTGACCCTATAGATTCTCAAGTGTCTGAGGCACTATACCACCCACCCTTGCTATTTCACTACCAGTTTTGTATTCAATTCTGGAAGTATAGTTTTCTAGTCATATAACGTTCTCTAAATACATAATATGATTGCAATATGATCAGAGATGTGAAAGAACAGATCTGTCTTGCATAATAGCTTGATTTGAGCTTTCAAATGCTGTGAGGAAAGTCAGCCATAGCCAGAGGATTGTTAACTGGATGCTCATTCATAGACTGTGTGGTTTATGATCTACAGAGAAACAGGAGGTCCCTCCATAAGGGGCATATCTTTTTATCAAGCCACCTCAATGTCTACGCACTGGATGTTCTACCACATTCTCCTGTTGTTGTAGATAATCTTATATGAAACCAGATGTCTAAAATTATACAAATAAGTCTTACATTTCAGTCATTCAATTGTAGTTAATTTTAACCACAGAAAGACTTTTCTGGTTTTGAAAATGGTTACTATATTCATAAATTACTCATGAATGTGAGTTTTTTGGAAGAATAAGCAGGTCAAGAAGAATGAATGGTACTTCTAGCAGAAGTTATTATAATATAAATGTTTCTGTGATCCTGTCAGAACTTGAAAAGCAAACATGACCATCTCTATATAAGGACCATTTGTTTCTACATTCATATCAGAAAAAAAACACCTAACCTTCTGGGTTTTATTTCTTCGTATATTTCCACAATAACAGGGTCTTCAAAGCTATCTCTGAAGTTAGAGTTGTTGAAAATCATGGCTTAAGAGTCAGTTCAGTACTGGTCTCATGCTTCCATTTACATTCCCTATTATTTGAGCATAAATTTAAGGACAGAATTATAGCAATAGTAGAATTACAACAATAAACATTCAGTATAAAATTCTGTCACAGGAGAAGAGTAAGAGATTCCACAGATCTGATTTAGCAGTGAGTTTATTGAGCTCTAAACAGTAAATTATAATGTAAAATATTTAATGGATGGATAGGTGGTCAATACTCTACTGGAGTAAAGTTAGTGTGGGATACAGAGGTTGTCACATAAGCTTACTGTATCTTCAATGTCACGTGCGTGCAAAAAAAATGTTACTTCCTAATGCATCGATGTGTGGTGTCAGGTAAGGGATCCCTCTGCCTCAGGGAGTGACCTTGAGGGGCATCCCTGCTCAGGGGGAGATCACTGCCACGTGTCCAGCTGCTATAGAAGGAGAGCTCCACAGGCCCTGATGGCTGCAGAGCTTTGTAGCGTAAAAATGGTTGATTTGTAGTCAGATTTTTTGCTGCATTAATGCAATTTCAGCCACTTCTCAGTCAAGTCTCCAGCCAAAGCATATTAAAGGGCTTGGTGCTGAGTCCTCACTGATAGTCTGACACAATAGGATTAGTTTTGATTAGGCCTACTTACTGAGCATCTGCCTGGACCAAAGTTCAGTTAGTTCAAACAGGAGGAGTGTTTCTATCACAAAATCTAAATCAAATAATTGGCTCAGCTTCTCTGAGAAACCAATATTCTGCTACTGATGCAAAATGATAGCTCAGCTTCACTGAAGAAATGGCTAAGCCCTGTAGCACTTAGACTTGGTGTTATTACGTTTGTCTTCCAACAATCATATGTGGTCATTGTAAATGCATAGCAGGACTGATTACTTTTGACTCATAACTTTGATTTGCTAAAGAAGGTGCAGGATTCTGAAGAGCTCTCTTCTAAAGAGAAATTATTCTTTGCTTTCACTGTGTTTTTCTGTGACATTTTACTGACCTAGGTAAGATTAGCTTTTGCATATGCAAAAGATGTATGTGTTCTCACTGATACAGGGCAAAGTAGTCAAATCACTTTGTCCCTTTTGTTTCCAGCTTGTTTTCAGCCAGAAAGAATCTCTAGTGGAACATCTGATGATGACATCAGCATTTTTACTATAGAATAGAAACAGTTAGTACTCACTTATCCTACAAACTATGATTGTAATGCACAGTGTGCTTCTGGAAAAAATATATATATATCATACTACTTAAGCAACAAACCCCATGCTGGTTCAGTGCCAGCAGAGATGAGAACTTCTGATGTCAGCTGGATCTCATACTCACTTGGTTGTATTTCAAAATGTGGTAACAACGTAAGGAACTCTGATGTCAGGAATGATGATTTTCAGGTTGTTGTTTTTTAAGCAATCACAAATTACAGAATTGCACTCAAAGGCAATACCTCCTTCCCACTGAATTATTTTCGATCTGCGTTGCTAGGTTATTTTAAAAGCACAGTATCACAGCGTAGTTGAGGTTGAACATTTAATCCAACCTAACTGTTTGAAAGAGGGTGTTGTCTGCATCTGGTTGGTCCAGGACTGTGTCCAGACAGATTTTGATTAACTCCAAGGATGGAGACTCCATCAACTCCTTTGGCATCCTGTTCCAGGATCTGACCATCCTCGTAATAAACGCTTTCCTTTTATGTTCAGTTAAAAAGCCCCACAACTCCAAACAATGGATTTTTTTTCCCAATTTTACACAGACCTTAAAGATTTGAGCTAAAGAATTTAAAGTCAGTAGAACAATTTCATGTCTTAATAATTTTCTGCCCAAAGTACACATCTTTCTTACAGATCAGGCTGAAGTTTGTATTGTTTATTTGGATTGACAACATTTTATTATATACTGCATCATCAGTTGACAGTTGTGTTCATTGTGATTAGCTTTCTGAATTTTCATAAATGCACATTGATCAGCAATTAAAAGTGATCAGGGGAATGAAATAATCAACAGAAAAAATCTCAAAATCTGTGTCTTTTCCTTCCAGTTTTAAGCATAACAGTATGTTTTAAATGCCTTTGTTCAGAGAGCAAATTTCATTGTTTTCTTCTTCCCAGGAAAAAAATTAATAATGGTGTTAGAGTTGTTACTTAAACATACTAACAAAAGTAATTGCTTGGGGGTATCTGAAGTTTATGAAACAGATGGAAGTATGTATTCAAATGAACAGAAGATATTCAGGGTGCTGATGAGAAGTGAGAGAAGAGGTGCTGTGAGAGAAGGATCTGATGGAGGCTGTACATTCTCCATATAGGAATATGCTGTATGCAGCTACAGTCAAGAAGGTGTCTTACTACACAAAGCGATGGAAACCATCATTAGGCGAAACCAGACAATCAAGTCTTTGTCCAGAAAGGACATAAATACGTTCATAAGCTGAGACTTGATGTTGTTTGGAGCACACGTTCAACTGTCTGTTACAGCAGCAGAACTCCTATAGCAAACCCTCATCGTTCATTACACCGATTGTACAAACCCATTTTAAATATTATTCAGTTCTTTGCTACTTTGCCTATTGGTGCCAAATTCAGATTTGTCAAATGTGTCAAAAGCATTTTCTCCTTTGCATGCAGCCATCCTGTAATGTGACCAGAATCCTCATAAAGGCAAACAAGCAGTGCTTGTTTGTTTCCCCTGAAGAAGAAGAAAAGGACCTGGAAGGGGCTGAAGTACTGCATGCCTTCTTTGCCTCAGTCTTTACTAGCAAGACTGACCTTCAGGAATTCCAGGTCTCAGGGGAAAGGCTGGAATGAGATGCACTGTTGGTGGAAGAGGATCAGATCAGGGAATACTTAAGCAAACTGGACATACCTAAGTCTGTTTGCTCGGATGGGATCCACCCAAAAGTGCTGAGGGAGCTGGTAGATATCATTGCAAGGCCACTCCTGACAATCTTTGATTGATCATGGTAACTGGGAGAAGTGCCTGAAGACTGGAGGAAAGCAAGTTACTCCTATCTTCAAGGAGAGCAAGAGGAACTCAAGGAATTCCAAGCTGGTCAGCCTTACCTTGATCCCTAGGAAAGTGGTGTAGCAGCTAATTCTGGAAATAATTTCTAGGCTCATTAAGGACAAGAAAAACCATCAGTACTTCAGAAAGGAGAAGTCTTTCTTGATCAATTTGATACGTTTCTATGAAGAAATTAATGTTCTGATAGATGAAGGGAAGAGTATTGTGTACCTGGACTTCAGTGAGTCCTTTTACACTGTCTCCCATAAGATCTTTATATGCAAGCTGTGGATGTATGGGCTGGATAAGCAGACAGCTAGGTGGATAAAAAGTGTCCAAATGGCTAGGCCCAGATATTGGTGATCGGTAGCACAAAGTCTAGTTGGAGATCAGTAACCAGCAGGGTACCTCATGGGTCAGTCATGTTTAATGTCTGCATTAATGATCTGGATGATGGGACAGAGTGTGCCTTCAGCAAGTTTGCTGATGACACAAAACTAGGAGGATTGGCTGATAAAGGGTCATGCTGCAGTCTAGAAGGATCTTGACAGCTGGAGAAATGAGCTAACAAGAACCTTGTGAAGTTCAGCAAAGTCCAAAATCTTCCACCTGCAGAGGAACAACTCCATGCACCAGTATGTGCTGGGGGGCACCCAGCTGCATAGTAGCTTAGCAGAAAAAAACTTGGGCATCCTGGTGGGCACCAGGTTGACCATGAGCCAGCAATGTGCCCTTGTGGCAAAGGGGCCAGTATTATCCTGGGTTATGTTAGGCAAAAGTACTGCCTGCAGATCCTTCCCACATCCAGGCACAGTCCTGGGCAGCTGGCTCTAGGTGGCCGTGCTTGAGCAGGAGGTTGAACCAGATGACCTCTATAAGTCTCTTCCAGCCTCAGCAATTCTCTTTGTGTGAGTGCAGCAGCACATGCCTAAGGTCACTAAAGCAGTTATATGGTTCTTCTGCTGACTGCTTCTCTGACTTAGAATGACATTACCATTAAGAGGCAGACCAGCAGCCAAACTCCTCCCTCTGCTCCCACATCACACACCTGAGATCCAAAGTGCCAGACAGCCAGAGGGAGAAACAAGTCAATGCACTCACCCACCACAGTGGACATACAGAAGGGAATAAGCCAGGTGAGGAGCCAAGCCGTGAGCAATGGTAGCAGCCAAGCCATGAGCCCAATCGTATAGCAGGGACTCAGGGACTTCATGTTCTGTCCCTGCCATCCTGGGAACTCAGCTTGTCATGAAGAGTCAGGGAGCCCTTCCAATAGCCAGAATCCCCACACAGCACATACACTGCATAGACAAACCTCCCAACCCCACTACAGGCAGGGTCGGTTCTTACATAGGTGGCTTCTTGCCCCACCTCCAAGTTAATGTGGAAGGTGGGGGCACCTGGCGGTGATCTCCTAATCAGTTCCCACCCAAGGATGGCCAGACCCTGGGTGAAAACCAATCAGGAGGGTCTTTCTTGCCTGGTTGTAGACATCGTCCATATGCCAACCCTCATTCAGGGCTGGGGGTTTAACCCCAGCACTTCAATGGTGCAGCATCTCACTTTTAGGGTCTGGTCCTAGAAAACAGTGCAGTACGTGGAAAAAGATGTGTAGGTTCTGTTGTGTTCTGTGGGAAGATGAGGCAAGGAAGATATCAGGAGGCAGACTGTTGAATAGACACCAATCTCAACAGGGAGCTTTCCAAACTCTGTGCTCTTCAGTGTCCAAGTGGCTAGACCAGTCAAAAGGAAACACTGACTAACCTGCCACTTTCCTCAGGTTGGTTTTTCTTTTTCCTGTTGGAACACACCCCCCCCTGCTATAAGTCCTTTTCTAAGAACAGGCATCTACCTCCTTTCCTTCAGATAACTGAAGAGATGTGGCAAGGGGGGATGCTGTCCTTCTTTTTATGTGATAATTTAGCGGTTAGATTATTATTTTAATATGATGTTCCTTCTTCAGTCATGGAGGATTGAACTAATGGCTTCCATTTCTCAGCCTACCATCAGCTCATTAGGTATTATGTATGGGAGTCTGTGCACCTATGAAAGACCTGTCTGCGTGCAGAAAATGCTGCAGGGTTCAGAGAGTGTGGGTGGAGGGAAGGCCAGAGCCTGGGGCAGGGAGTAGCTGTGATTGGAACGGCCACAAGCAGATCTCTTACCTCCTGGGGTGGTGGTTGTGTGTATTTTCCATTTAACAGTGATTTGTATGCAGAAACAGACCACTTCTCACAGCTGACTGGCCTGCCTGCTGGGCTACTCACCTGCTCCATCTATTTTCAGCCCATGAATCTTTTAATGAAAATGGCATTTACATAGACTAGGAAGCAATGTGAAACATGGAACACAATAGGCAGTAAAGCAGAAGAGGAGAGAAATAAGTGCCAGCAATCCAGAAGTCCAGAGAATAAGCATTTAAAATTTCACTAGTAGCCTTTTCTTCTTTTCTGAAATTTTTAATTTGGTGATGTTGATTTGAATACAGAGTGATAGAAGATGAGTTGAAAATGCAGTTGAAAGCTGCTCTTGAGGCCTGTTTGGAAACTGATATAATTACCTTACGTGCAAAATTCCCTTAAGAGTTCACCCAAGCTGGAAATACCCTTCAATGTGAACACTGAATTGTGGTCCTCTTCATCTGGTTGCTTCTCTCCCAGACAGTCCAGTAATTGATACTTACTTCAGTAGAGTTGAGAAAATGTAGGAAAAATGTCTCCATTTTCTTTACAGATGAGTACTGAGGTATTGTCTGAATCAAAAGGTTTTGTCACTTAAAGAAAATTTTTGTCACTTAAAGAAAATTGATGCTAATTTAGTTAATTGATCTTTTCTATTTCATACGAATATGTGTTCCATAAATCTAATTATTTTCTCAAGCTCCAATAAAAGGTAAGGGTGTCAGTTTTGATGATGCAACCAAACTATGATGCATTTATGCATATGCATTTATTTTTCATTATAGTATATAAATAATATTACCCTCAAGTTTCAATATAAATAATATGTTAATCTATTTTTTAAATATTAAACTATAATTTGTTCATTTTTATGCAGCATGCTACAAGCTGATTTTTTTTTCCATTGTACCTCTCTAACTTCATCCAGTTGTATCAAAATCCACAGCTCTCATTCTTCATCAATATCTTAGACTGTTATTTTCTGTTATATTCCTGATTATTCTGTGATGCAAGAGCTGTTTGACAGTTCAGGTTACTACAGAACAGTTGAGGAAATGGTACTGTATAATTTGTACATAAGGGAAA
>NW_008604640.1:106959-151527 GCF_000691845.1 Merops nubicus
CCACCTACTGAATTACCGTCACTGCTGTTGTGAAGATGATTTTGAGTTAAAAGATTTGCTTATACTTTTACAGTGGGATAGTTTTCAACTGAGTAAGGCTATTTTTATATTGGGAGAGTTATTTGTGGTATAAAAATCGACTCAAAAAGCTGAAAGCTTTAGGTCAGAGAAGGCTGTCATTCTAACAGCCTTTTCTTTTGACATTCAGAAATATTTCCTTATTTTCTAAATATCGTCTGTATTTTCCTGAATCTTGTAATATCAGTATTTTTCCTCTGCATTGCATGTAAAATATGATCTTAGCTTCACTTGTCTGAAAAGCACAGTGAAAAACAAAACTCAAAAAGGGAAACCGTACGTTTCTGAGTTAAATATTTGTAGAATTGAAAAAATGTCCTTAACCATATTGAAATTCACATCTTAAACAGTGAACAGTCACCAGGAAAACAGAAGAAGGGGAATAGCGGTCTTTCAAATTACTTTTTATTTTTAGAAGTATAAAGCATATCATTCAACAGCAGTTTAGGAAAAGCAATTTTTTTTTTTTTTCTCTGCATCAACAGTTGCCCCAGAAGATCCTAGCAGAAAGGTAGATGGTGATACCATTATCTTCTCACATGTGCAAGAAAGATCAAGTGCTGTCTATCAGTGCAATGCTTCTAATGAGTATGGATACCTGCTAGCAAATGCGTTTGTGAATGTTCTGGGTAAGAAACAGACTATATGTTTCCAAGTTTTTGTGAGTATTCAGTTGTCTCCTGCTACTACATGGACTGTATGCTCAAGACTTCCTTGAGGTCTTCCATGGGAATGAATGTATTTTCTTATCCCTGTAAGAGGCAAGTGTATGCATACCCTTTGTTTATGTAGCCTATTCCTGAATTTCACTTGGGAATAGTAAATTCCTAAGTGAGAAAAGGATGGTTGTGAAAGCTGAAGAAAACTTGGAAGAAATTTTATCTCTTTTTTTTTTTTTTTGGTTGTTCATGTAAATAATGGAAGCAGAAGCAAAATAAATAAGGCAGGAATGAATATAGCTTAAATTAGTACATTTTAGCACTCTTTCATTGGTAGCGGGTGTTTTGGATCAGTTAAATTCTCTTAATTGCTGTTGCAAGAGGACATGATTATGCATTTGTCTTGAAGGCCTCCTAAGAATATGTTTCTAGTTACAAGATATTGTGGCCTCTCTAATTCTTCTCACTGAATTTAACAAAGCTAGTAGCAAATTCCGAGGCAGACTGTCCTCTAAAGACACTTCTGCAGGAACTGGCAGATCTTTTCATTGAGAGACACTGTCTTTTAAATGAAAGAAAAATGTAGATATTTCACAAAAAATACTTCTTAGCATCTTTCTGCCTGTAGGTTTCTTTGGAATTATGTAGTTCAGTCTGTTCCCAGGAGTTTCTCTTGAAATATATTCTGATTTAAGTTTTCCAATTAAAATCATTGCCTTTGGTGCCCATGCCTGTTACTTATAGACAGGGAAGAAGCATTTGTTTTTCACAAAATAATTCCCCTACATTAATGTTTCCTTGGGCTATTTGCAGTAGGATATATTTGGACCTAGACTGAAACAAGAAATCACTTCAGAGAAGGATGTTAACATATAATTCTTTAGGCCATTCTTGATGTCTTAGCATTTTGTATTTGCATCTTTATATCTATATCCAGATATCTTTGTCTTTTCAGCTGAGCCGCCGAGAATTCTCACTCCTGCTAATAAACTCTATCAAGTCATCGCAGATAGCCCAGCATTGCTAGACTGTGCTTATTTTGGTTCACCTAAGCCAGAAATTGAATGGTAAGATATAGCTGTTGTGCTTAAGTTATGTAAAAAGATCCAGATATGTCTATGGAAATAAATGTTTAAAGCTTTAAAACTATTTTTATTCTATTTACACTTTTTAAATCGTGTATTGTAAAGTATATGCTGATTACAATATGCAAATACAGTGTAACATTTACTTAATGTAACCCCAGTTAACTCTGTAGAGTCAAGTTTAAATTTCACTATGTAATTCTGTCTGTATTTTCTAATGTGGCAGTCCAAAGTTTGCTAATACAGTGTAACATATACTTAATGTAACCCCAGTTAACTCTGCAGAGTCAAGTTTAAATTTCACTATGTAATTCTGTCTGTATTTTCTAATGTGGCAGTCCAAAGTTTGTATTTTCTGATAATTAAATAGAACAGAATTTAACTATGATGTTGTATAATCATTTTACCTTTTATATAAAGGTTTAAGGGAGTGAAAGGTAGCATCTTGCGTGGAAATGAATATGTTTTCCATGATAATGGAACCTTGGAAATTCCGGTGGCTCAAAAGGATAGTACTGGTACATACACGTGTGTAGCAAGGAATGAATTAGGAAAGATACAAAATGAGGTACAATTGGAAGTTAAAGGTAAGAAATGAGTCATTCTTTCATCACAGGTTAGTACAGAATTTCAGACTTTCTAAATATCTAACAGTAATTTTAAATTTCAGATCCAACGATGATAATTAAACAGCCAGAATACAAAGTGATTCAGAGATATGGCCAAGTTTCATTTGAGTGTATAATAAAACATGATTCTACCTTAGTACCAACAGTTATATGGCTGAAGGACAATGATGAACTGCCAGATGATGAAAGGTATGGACAAAATAACTTTCCTTTATTTTTAATTTTCTAGTTTCTTTGTCTACCTTTTTTTCCTGGTCTTTGAAAGGAATATATTGACCTATTGACATTTTCCAAAGATGACTGATAAATGCATTAGTGTCCCATATTTGGTGACTAAAGGACTTACCTAGTGTCGTGAAAGTACTAAGATGAGATTAAAAATAAAATGAGATGTGAAAATGTTTGATGGTGCACCATATATATATATATATAAAAATTGTAGGGAGAAGATAGTTGGCAGAAGAAGCCAAACAGATAACGGAAGACTATTTTGCTCTAAGTCACAGATTGTTTCAGTATATTTGCAAATAGAAGCACATTAGGATAGAGAGTTACTGGGGGAAGATGGTCAAGAGCAATGTAGAAAAGACTGACATAGTCCCATGGCTTACATTGCTCTCTAGGTATTTGCTGACATGCACAAGTATATGGGATTTGGTAATGTGTTATGCAAGTTTCTTGTAACTGTTCCAGTTATTGAAAATCAGCAGCTGAATCTATTGTATTTACAGGTTTCTAGTTGGTAAAGACAATTTGACCATTATGAACGTAACTGATAAAGATGATGGAACATACACTTGCATAGTTAATACTACTCTGGACAGTGTTTCAGCAAGTGCTGTGCTTACTGTTGTTGGTAAGAACACTCTCAAACTTTATGAAAACAGAACTGTGTTTAGTTACTGTTAAGTATGAAAACAGCATGAGATTTAAAAATAAAAGTACAAATGTAGTTATGGTTTCTAGGAAAGGACAAAGGAAATGTCATTTATTTGTAAATGTGTTTCAGTTTTATAAAAATACAGTTTTACCCCAAAGTTTGCCTTTTAATCAGCTGCTGGAAAAAGGGTCCAGTAGCTACAGGACACATTCACTCTTGTGCTGTATAGGTTTTTATTTGGATCACTGAGCTAACACAGTACATTACATACAGCAGAGTGTTTGAAGATAAACATGTTATCTCAGAAATCTCTTTTGCAGCTAAATTATGGTTCAGAAAGATTGGCCCTGGTTGGTTGTATGATTTTTCAAGGATTTTCTTTTAAAATTTATTCTGCCTGTTTAAGTTTCTATAACTGCCAATTGTTGTAAAATATATTACTGCCCCCAAACGTATTACTGCTCTTCCTCCCAGTTTTTAAGAAAGGTTTAGGCAGATGTACTGAATTATTCTTAATTCACTTCATGCTGAGATTCGAAGTCATGTATGCTTCTGTTTTAAACTTGTGTTGTGATGCCTATCCAGGAATGACATACACCAAACACCTAGTACTTATTTAAAAGCTTTTATAAGATTGCTTACTTGATATATTTTTTTCACCTGTCCTCATCTAAAACTTTTATACTTTTTTTTTTTACTTTTATAACTTTTCAGAGAAAAACTATCAATGTATTATTTAAAATCAACCATTTACCCTAAAGAAATTAACTTTTCTTTGTCTCTAATAATTATAGTCTTTAACTACCTACAGTATTCTGTTTCTTTGGCTACTAACTGATTAAATCCTTTATATTAATGTTCTTTTCAGCTGCTCACCCAACTCCAGCTATCATTTACGGTAAACTAATATGAAGTTCTCTTTCTACATCATCTGCTGGATGTATTTCTCATTTGCCTATTGAAAAGTGCAACATCTTTTCTTTTGTTTCCCTTTTCCTGTGTGTGTGTCTGTGTCTGTGTGAGTGGTTTCATCCCATTTTACCAACTCCTTCATTGTTGGAGTACCCAACTTTGGAATTTTACAGTGCAGGCTGCTTTATATTTTAGGGAATAAATTATTTTCGGAGACAAATGATTTTTAATAAAGGTTGGTTACAGTGTGCTAATGTTTTTCTCACTGTAATATAGATCAGTTATAGAACTATATAATAAATGAAAGATATAAAATGTAAATCAAACTGTTAAAAGCTGTTTCACTATGAAAATTTCTCTTCATTTCACTCATAAAATGTATAGTACCTTACTGACCAGTTTGGTTTATGATTGATGAAATTGCTAAAAAGGATTTTAAAGTTAAAGCTGAAATTTCACCCCCAAATCTGTCAGTCAAGTGCATTTTTTAAATTTGACAGTATACAGCCTTTAGCATTTTTTTCTGAATTTGGATTTTAACATGAAATATAATATTTCTAAGCCACTTCTAAATATGAGCATCTTAAGCACTTTTAAGTAAATCCTGCCATGTTCAGTGAAAATGCTTATGTGTTCTTAAATGAACCTACTCAATAGTCTTGATTTTTGTGTACTAAGTCATACAATTATTTTCAGCAATTTGGCAGGGACAGTTATATCTTTATATATTGTAACAGCCTGTATGGTATTTCAGGATATTTTTTAAAGTACATCAAAAAGAAATGGTTTAGTAACTTACAGTTAGTTTCTACTTGAACTATACTTGTTTTGGATTTACATGCAAAATATTTGTAGTGATTCTAGGAAAGCCTCTTTGATGTGAATACATCTCTATTTCCCCTTTTTTATTAAATATTGCTTTTTATAATAGTTGACCACCCATAATCACTCAAAGATAAACTAAATGTGCATTTCATAGTTCTCCACATCACATTATACCAAAGTGCAATCAGATGTAGATAATACCAAATACAGAGTCTTGTTAGCGTATAGAAGTTTGTAGATACATCTGGTCTCCATTTTATCTGTGTTTTGTAACAACTGCATGCTAATGGTCATTAAGTCATGCTTATGTAAGTGAGTAGACCTGCCCTGTTGCATTTATGGAACTATTTTGACTGGAATGTAAGGATTTTTTTCGAAGATGAAACTACACATTCTGGTGAGTTTATTTACTTTATGTTCATTTGATTTACAGCTCGGCCAAATCCACCCTTTGACTTGGAATTGACAGGACAGCTAGAAAGAAGTGTTGAACTCTCTTGGATACCAGGAGATGAAAATAACAGTCCCATTACAAGTAAGTTTGTATCTGTTGAATTATGTTAACTGTTCTCAGATTCCAGAGAGTTCTATGACAAAATTTATGTATAGCATGGAAGAATGGTGGATTCCTTCACTACAACTACCATTTGTTGACATAAAAATTCACTGAATGTCCTCTAATGTACAGACAAGCAGAATGACTGACTTACTGCCCAAAAGAGCTGGGTTTTTGATCCAAAAACCTGTGCTAGTTAACATAGTATGTTAACATAGTTAACATAGACCTCCATCTGCAAAGGTCCAGTCTTCTGCATATAGAGAATAGACTTGTTCTTCAGTTGTATGCTTCTGAAGGAGAGAGCTACAAACATGTTACATTAACTATTTTGTAATTCCCATGAATTTGAAATATCATCAGTACCAATATCTCTAGAGATTATCCATTACTGCTGATAGAGAAGCTTATCCTTTATGAAAATATACAGCAAATATTTTTTCTTTTTTTATGCTAGTCCAGACAGTTGAAGGAATGTGTCTTTATGACAGAGAAATTGAACATCTATAGACTTTTGAGGCAGGAAATTTATCTTAAATGCCTTTATTCCTCCCAGTACAACATGATGAAAGATACTCTTGTGCATATTGGGTAGAGAAGATGGAGGGGGAATTTAGGGGGAAGGAAGAAATATGTTACTGTTTGTTGTGTAGAAAATAAAATGTTCGCAAAGATTTGTTGGGGCACCTTTTCCATTATGAGGAACTTAATGTGATTATTTAATTATTTGTGCAGGATATTTTTATTTAATAACTGCCAGAAGTTACCAACGTCAGTGTACATGTTATATTTGGAATTAATGACTTGGGCTGAGTTACTGAGTGTTGCTCTCCACAGTCTGATGTTGATCAGTATCAACAGTGAACACAGACCTTAAGAGTCAGGCATCTGGAAAGGAAGTTTTGTAAAAGCAGAATTTCACAACTTTGAGAACACATCAAAGATTTTGATTGGATTTCAATGAAATACCAAGGGATTTTGCTGAAGTTTACACTTTCAGACTTGTCTAATATATATCAGCTAGTAATATACTTTAAATCATATAATGTGTAGAAGTTTAATGTAAATAGTTTAATTGTATTTAAGTTACAGCTTATTCATATACTCTTCTGTCAGTATTTTCATGTTTTTCCAGACCAGAAGACACAAGTCTTGCTTTCTGTAGCAATGAGATCATACTGTTTCAAAGGAGATGGTACTAGGTGGTGTTGGTTCACATCAGAGTTTTTCTAGAAGCAAGATATCACATGCATTCTGGTACTGGAAACTGAACTCTTCTGGCTAAATGATGCTGGTTTTAATTATGATACCATTTATATTGCTGCATGATCCCCTGAGATCCTGAAAAAAAAGGGCATTTGCTTGATAAGTCAGCCCATTATTGCTGCTGCTGCTATCACTTCAAAGTGCACACTAAGACTCAAGGGTAGCACTTCATTAGGAGTGATCCCTTTACACAAGTAATATGATTGACATGCTGGAATCTCTCTGAAACCTCAAATAGTTGTTTGTTTTTTTCCTTGAAGTCTCTTATAAATTGTGCTGCTAGAGTTGCAAGCAGAGTGCTAGTTACTAGGGAAGCGAAAAGCAGTAGTGAAAACTTTGTGTATTCTTTTTTTTTCCAGCATGTAATAGATTCTCATCTTTTAAACAAAAACTTTGATCCAGAAAACTTTCCATCACAAGACCTTTATGTCTGAGTAAACAATACCAGCTTTAACTCAGGCAGTAACTTGGGACCAGTTCTCTCTCTTTGTTTCTGCTCAGGTCAGGGTGATACCTGCAAGCCCAAAGTCCAGCAGGGTGTAATTAGTGTTTTAAAATTTATGTCTCACCTAAGAACAGGAATTTTTTTTTGCTGTCTCACAGCTGAATGAAAATGTCCTTTTGTCTTTGATAATTAATTAATATGATTTTCTTTTTGAGCTCTACAAACCTATTTATCCCTGAGGTTAGACACTCTGTAGGGTCTCAACAGTAATCAGAGTGCTCACATAGAGAACTCTCAAGAAATTTAGCTTCTGAACATACGTTCCTTGACTTAATTTCAAGGTAGTGAAAGTGCTTTCAAAGGCCTGCCTCAAGTATTGCTTCTTGGCTTTAAATAGTTTTTCACTAAGCTAGTCTCATTGGGCAAAATGGAATATTCAGCAATTTTTAATATTGTACAGGCACTATGGCACTACTTACTGTCAGCTTGATACAACTAAGATCAATATATTTGTCAGCCAAATACTACTTTTACATCATCAAAATTTCAATCTTGTCCCACTTTCTTGCTGTGATAGTTCAAGTATTCCTGTTACATCTGAGAGAGGGCTCTTGTAATAACACGTTACCTGATAAGTAGCTGCATTAGTGAGCATACAAAACAAGAAGAGTGTTTTTATTATATTTCTACCTAGGCAGTGTTTTTGAGATCCACGTTATAGAACTGTATTCTGATTTATATACTTCTAATTTCCATGGTTTTTAGAAATATTGATTAGATCAATCCCTTATGATTAGCTCATTTAGAAATGCCTACACTGATCTTGGAAGGTGGTGTGTAGGTTTTGACATAAAGTTGGATTCAATTTTTCTTTGCAGACTTTGTGATTGAATATGAAGACGGGCTGCATGAACCAGGGGTGTGGCATTACCAGATGGAGGTTCCTGGAACTCAGACAACAGTACAGTTGAAGTTGTCTCCATATGTCAACTACTCATTCCGTGTGATAGCTGTCAATGAGATTGGCAGAAGTCAGCCAAGTGAACCATCTGAGCAGTACCTGACAAAATCTGCAAGTAAATATTCCTGCTTACCAGTGATTGATTTATACTATGAATGGCACTGGATTTGCTTCAAATGCGAACAACAGTCATTCTTGTTCACATGTAAATATTTTATTTTTAGACCCTGATGAAAACCCATCTAATGTACAAGGGATAGGCTCAGAACCTGATAATTTGGTAATAACATGGGAGGTAAGTTTAGTTTTTTGAGGTTTCATTTGTTTGTTTTTAGGTCTGTGATTAACATTTTTTTTCAGAAACAATAATAATCTAACTGTGAACATACAATGAGAATACCCAGTGTGTTACTTGCCTAAAGCAGTCTTGAAAAAAGAGTAAAATCCAGACATTCTCCCATGTTAATTTTCAAGGAAAAGCTGCAAGTGTTATTAAAAAAAAATTAAAAAATTATGGTGACATATTTTCCTTGAGTGATTTCTCATGATAAGCCATTAATTTCGTAATATAGGATGTTTTGCTGACAATACAGGAAAACTAAATAAGCAAGTTGAGGTTTATCTCAAGTAGAGTCTTATTTTTAGAATGAATTCTAATGTGAATCCTAATTGTACCCTCAACTTCTGTGATAAACCAAGTTATTGTGCATTTTTGCACTAAAAACTTTAGTAGAAAAGTTTTCTCTGTCACACCCATACCATCATGATAAGAGCTCAAAGAAAGCTCCCATCCCAGGCAGGAAACATTGTTTAGGGAACAGTATTTCTAAGGAGTTGATGCAAGTCTGTATTTCCCTTTTTCCCTTTCCTAAGAAAAATGTAAAAACAAAATACGTATAAAGAAATCACAATGTATTGTTGGATGAGAATTAGCCAAGATCATCGTTCAGTGTGATTTTTACTCATGAATGACAAGCAACTGAACTGACCTCCTGTAAAAGCTAAATTGCGTAGCTCGGAAATTTTGGCAGTGCTTCTCTGTCACAGAATACAGGGTTAAATTTTCTTTAAAATTCTAGATAAGATTCCATATAATTCCTTTGTGATTGGATTTTTCAGATGCTTCAGAATATTAAAAAAAAAAAATTCTTTTCATTTCAGTCTTTAAAAGGTTTTCAATCTAATGGACCAGGGCTTCAGTACAAAGTCAGTTGGCGTCAGAAAGACGTTGATGATGAATGGACATCTGTTATAGTTGCAAATGTATCCAAATACATTGTGTCTGGTACACCAACTTTTGTTCCCTATGAAATAAAAGTACAAGCTTTAAATGACCTGGGATATGCACCAGAGCCATCAGAGGTGATTGGACATTCAGGGGAAGACTGTAAGTTTTGTAGTTTGACTCAATTTTACTAATTAAAAGCAACTAAATGTGTAACCTAAGTGGGTATTTAAAATACTAAAATGTTGAAAAAGAGGGATGGTATGGTTGGGGGATTTTTTTTATCGAAAGAAGTAATTTAGAGATAATAAGGCTTTATAATACTCTGTGGTATCAATCATGAGGTCAGCTTTTTAACATAGGAACATTTTAACTTACTTCTTGAGAGTGGTGCAAAGACTCATTCTGAAAAGGTATGTTCCTGTGGTTTCTCATTCTAATGAGGTGTGTGTTGCATCCTTTCCACACAGTGCCAATGGTTGCTCCAGGCAACGTGCAGGTTCATGTTATAAACAGCACATTAGCAAAGGTGAATTGGGACACAGTTCCACTCAAATCTGTCCGAGGACACCTTCAAGGGTACAAAGTAAGTACAATCAAAAGCATTCTGTTTCTCATATATTAAAATAGATCACTTTTCCTATGTGAGTTTGTGTCCAGATCGAAGTAACTGACATAGGGCTCTTGCTTTTGAGTGAGCTCACAAGTTTTGTTGTCAAGATCAACAGCATTGATACAATTAACTCTTAAGTTCAGCAGTGTTGTGGCCTTTTAGCATTACCCTCCTGTGATATTGTCCTTGAAGAAAAATGGGATATGTTTGCAATGCAGTTTGCAGGCATTATATAGATGAAAAAAATAATAGTTTTACAGATCATATTCCAATGATGAGAAATAGGATTTTCTTCTTGGTTTAAGATTACTCATCTTCTGTCATAATATAATTAATCACATCTTTAATTTTGAGTAACTGACCACTTGCTAGCTTATGCTGGTTGCTGTGTCTTTGTAGGCCAGGAAAAATCTCAGTTTAAAAGCTTAATTTAAAGAGGATAGGAAATGGCAAAACACTTGGCACATACACGTAATTGTAGGAAGCTTAGTCTAAGATAATGTGCTGGCTTTGTTGATGACTGAGAAGGCTGTGTTGGAGACAAAAATCTACAATTAATAGCAAATGAGAGACAGAGGGACTTCAAGGTTAGAAACTGGAGGAACTGGTGTCCCTGGAGGACAGGGAAAATCTGATGGCAAAAATTGCTTCAGAGATTGTACTAGAAGCCCATCAGAAGAAACTCAGGAGTGGGAACTGCAGAAGCATGGTAGCCTGGTTGCAGAGGGAAGAGTGGAATGAGAGGATAATACTGACTTTGTATGCAACAGGAGAAGAAAATAATATTACTTTGCTCCTCTGCAAGTAAACTAAATATGTTCTAACAAAACAGACTAGCTACACAGCTTGAATGAGGTTACTTCATAAGACACACTGATTTAAACTATATCTGTTTAAATGAAAAGAGGAAAAAGAAGTATTTGAAAAATTGAAAGAGGAAGGAATATTTGGAGGAGAGTAAAGGTACATCATACGTATAAAATGGAGGACTAGCATTCAAGATCATTGAAACTGAACTTCATTGTGTTACAGCTGGTTACCACATGAATGTGAGTTCCTGATATGCAAATATCACTTAGCTGGCACAATGAAAAAACATCCAGAGAGACTTAAGCTAGTTCTGCATGGGCTAGTGTAAGTATTTGTAGTTAGTGTGGTGCTTTGTCATAGATGAGAAACTCAGCGGAGAAACAGAACTTTTGTTAGTCTGCTCAGTGTTTATCTGTTAGATAACATTATCTGTTAGATAATTAATAAGTCAGTCAATAATGATAAAACAAGCTCAAGACCACAGGATTGACAGCAGACCTGACCAGTGAATAGTTTTGCTGTTAAGGCTTGGGCAAATCTGACAATGTTATGTCCTTGAATAAGTTGCAGGTGCAGCAAAAGTTTCTTAAATATTTTTTGCAGATACAGCTAAATCAAGCTAAAATAGGCTAAAAACTAGATGAGTCATAACAAGTCCTAAGACCTGGTGGATAGCAATTGTTATATTTATTTTTTTTCTGAATACAAGCTGAAAGCCTTCCATGCATGCAGAGTATGCTTTAAGTGTCTTTCTTTTGGATATAACTTGCAGAGCACACGGATGTCTAATTTTAAACACATCAGCAAACTCCTACCTTCAAACTCAGGCTTTCCTAATCAATAAAATAATTTCAGACAGTAGCCCAATATGCAGTTGCATTAGAGTCACATTTCTTAATCAAGAGAGGGGTGCTTCTTCATGACTCACGCCATGAAGACAAGTGTATGAACAAAGCAGGAAGAGCAGAAGACTAGCAGTGGTCTACAGCACATCACTTATATTTTGCTCTTGTATTAATCTAGCTATCATTTGATATACTGTGGCACTGTAAAGTCTTTCAAACCTAAGAAGCAATTTGAAAAAGAATTCTTTTCACTGTTATTGCTGCCCTTTTTTCCTGTTATTCTTACAAATTCAGTGGTTATTCAGTACAGTATGTGAAATATGTGATGCAGTCTCTTTTAGTGTCATATTTCTCTTCCAAATCAGCCTTCATTGTCCAGCCCAGCTTATTAAAGCTCTCTTTTAGTTTCAGCCTGTCTAGTGACAAATGATGACCCAACTATAATAATGTGCTTTGTGAAACATTACCAGCTAACAACTCTTAAAATATCATCAACTATAGCTTGTGAGTTTCAGTACTGATAGCACCAGCACATCAAGCTTTTGTTAGCTGGTCTATGACTCTCTGCACTAGTTGGTAGGATAAAAGCTGCAGGATAGCAGCTGGGGATGTTGAAAAACATTAACTCAAGCCATGGAAAACACTGTGGCATTTAAAAGTGATTAAAGTGAAATAGTAGGTTGTTAGCCATAGAAAGCGGGTCTTAGTGTCACATTGCTTTGCAAGCTATGTAGTTAAGCTCTGTAAGTCTTAACAGTTTCTTTTTTTGAATTCATATTTGAAATCCCAGCTTGATTGATTAAAGGGGTGTTTTGCAAGTGGCCTAAATGGAACCAGAATTTTACCCATTTACATTATCAGTTTTATTGTGTGATCATACGTGCATGAAAATTATGCTGTGAAAAATGAACAATATTGTATTTGAAGGTGACATTCCTAGGAGTAACATAAGTCTTTGTAAGGGCAACTGTTAATATCTTTCCAGGTACTATGGTAGAGAGATTGTGTATTAGCATGCAGTCAAAGTAATGGCCTCTGAGGCTTATCTGTAGCTCCTTGGAAACACAGTCAGTGAAATGGAGACCAGAATCAGCTTTGTGGTCTGATCTAATTGTCATATAAAGGGAGGAGTAGTCTTCCTGTCCCTAGGTGGAGATCATTCTGTGACTGTAGCCTAAAAGTCCTTTCAGAAACTGTGGGATTTTTTCCAGCCCAGACAAATCTTTTGGCTTCTTTCCTATTTACAAATACCTATTTGGCTTCCACATCACAGGGAGTTGCCTGGTCAGGCGTGTGACATAACAAGGTGGCAAAGTGCAGGTCTGCTTTGGAAGCTGTATAGATATCTTACTGAAAGAATGGATGGTATGACTGAGTCCTGCCTCTCAGATGGACTTGTTAACATGAGACCCACCACATACTAATGCAGTTCCAAACTAGGACTTGTGTCAAACTGGCTTTGAGCATTAGCAGAACTGGCAGATGCTATAGTCTTCACCAAGTTGTGTAGACATGACTGTTTCTGGACAAGATCTGTTTCTGGAGGAGGAAAGCTCTCTGCTGTGTCTCACCTGATCTTACGAAAATTGCAGTTATTCATACCCTGTAACTCATGGATACTCACAGGAAAGCCTAGAGTTTGTAAAATCAGAACACCTAAACGCTCACTGTAGATTTTCTTTTGTCTTTAGGTTTACTACTGGAAAGTGCAGAGTCTATCCAGAAGGAGTAGACGGCATGTAGAAAAAAAGATCTTGACTTTCAGGGGAAACAAGACTTTTGGAATGTTGCCAGGGCTGGAGCCCTATAGTTCTTACAAGCTGAATGTTAGAGTTGTTAATGGTAAAGGAGAAGGACCAGCAAGCCCAGACAAAGTATTTAAGACCCCAGAAGGAGGTATGACATGAGAAAGCTAGAGAATAAACTTAAATGTGGTATATTCAGAAACAGAACACCAAGGGTTTAGTTGCTGAATTTGCATTTTGGACATCATAAATAATAATCTGACTCAATACAGTAATATTCTTAAGAATTAATAATTCATGAGCTCTTTTAAGTTAATCTAATTTGTATTTACTGTATATTCTTCTTAAAAGTTCCTAGCTCACCCTCCTTTTTGAAGATTACTAACCCAACATTGGACTCTTTGACTCTGGAGTGGGGTTCACCTACCCATCCAAATGGTGTTTTGACATCGTATATACTGAAGTTTCAGCCAAGTAAGTTATATATAACTCTAACTTAGACAATATGGCTACCAAATAGCAATCCATACATTAAGAAAGAATTGTGAATTAATAATGTACAAAACCTGAGATTGCATTTTAGTTGTCAAGTTTGAGAAAGATGAATGTATTTTCACAATACAGATGACTGTGTGTGAAAAACTTCACTTGATCAAGAACAAGGTCAGCATTTTTCTATTCCTTTTATTTCTTCAAACCACGCTTCACAGAAAAATGGAGGTGAAGTCTTACATAAAATGGAGAGCCAAGTTAAAAGCAAGATGCTACCACTTACAGATCCTGTATTCTAACTGCGGAGATAATATCATTAGAAGTACATCAAATTATATCTAATTATATTTCTGTCTGCTTCTTCAATTTTCATGGTATTTTAATTTTAAAATGAAAAATTTATAAAGCTGCCATTTATCCAGAGCTCTCTAGGATCACTTCCGTAGGATCCCCATACCACTGCTTAGTTGCCCAGAAATTTGTCCGTAGTGCCACTGGAAATTTAAGTTTTCCTACACACTATACAGATGAGGGAAGTTTGTTTTCTTCCGCTTACCAACTTCCACTCTTCCTTGGCATTAGATACAAATCACTTCAGTATTTTATTTCCTAATCATACTGAATTTATTATGCCACAGCTAGTTTAGAGTTTCAGAATTTTTTTCAGTATTTCAAATGGGTAAGTTCAGATGACTTGACGTGCACTTAGTTGCCTTGGATTCAGATATGTATGAGAGTGGATCATGAACTTAAAAACGTGTAGATGTTTCCTATCTCCTTGCTGAATTTTAGCCCCTCACATAGATCTTTTTTACACAAAGTTGACTTCCTTTTGAAACTGCATATACAGGCATATCGCCTGAAATGAACAATGCAGCAGACAAATAAAACACAACCAAACAAAACATCTGTGTTTTAATACAATGATAATGTAGGCAATTTTCCTAATTCTTTTTTTTTTTTTTTTACAACAGTTAACAACACACATGAATTGGGTCCCTTGGTAGAGATAAGAATTCCTGCCAATGAGAGCAGCTTGATCTTAAAAAATTTAAATTACAGCACACGGTACAAGTTTTACTTTAATGCACAAACTTCAGTCGGATCAGGAAATCAGATAACTGAGGAAGCAGTAACAATTATGGATGAAGGTAAGATGGGTATGTATAAAGAAACCCACTGAGCTTAAAAACCACTAAAAATTTTATTAAAAATATTGCTACTACTTCCTTCCATTGAGGAAATAGCCCCTAGTAACATTTTTTTCTAGAGCTTTCTTAACCGTATTATACATGATTTTAAATAGTTTTTAAGAAAAAATGTACAAAGGTTTTCTACTGTAGTGGAAGCCTCAAAAAATGTGTAAAGCCCTTACTTTTGATATAAACTTAAAAGTTCTAAGACTTTGGATTTTCTGAGCTTCAAAGGTTCCTGTAACTGCATTTTAAGTGGTCTTCCTTCATTCACCAGTTCTGCTTCATTGACCTGCTCTGGTCACAGAGAACAATTCTGAAATGAGGCATCCGTATGGCTGGAGGAACTGATTTCTCTTTTGCAACACAACAGCTTCTGTGAGGTCTAAGCTTTTCTTCACAGAAGCAGCGAAAACTGTAACTTCAAACTGCAGAAACAGATTTGTCATCTATGGTCCCAAATAACTGGGGACAGTATAATAATAAAAAGCTCTTTAAGTATATTGTCAATCCTGTCGCTATTGATTTTTACAATATAGCCGTTCTAGATCTCCGATTTTGGCACTTCTTTTGTTGAAGATGTTATTTATTTAAGTATGAAAGCTTAAAAAGTAGGATTAATTTAAAGCAAGGGGGAAATTTGGGGGAAAGTATTTTGTGATTTTGCATGTCTTAACGTTAAAAATTTATTTTGATACCATCTTTTCACATATTTTTATGCTTAGTAGAATTATAATTTCTTGGAATTAACACAGGTGATTTGGTATGGAATGCAATTTCTTTGATAGTGTATTAAGGTTGCAGATGAACTACATTTATTTTAAATCATCAATCTTAACAAGCATGAACAATAAAATTTTGTAAATGCATGGATATTTTTTGTTGTCTTGTAAAAGTCCGTGTTTGACATAAGCGGATTGCTTCTAACTTATTTAAATTAATACATTTTACCTAGACTGCATGCTTTTCTTATTTAATGAAATTGTATATGTGTGTTCCCTTTGGTGTTGTATCTAATTATATAGTGTTCCTATTCTTGTTTTCCTCCATTAAAGCTGGTATTCTCCATCCTGCTGTAGGTGCAGGCAAAGGTAAAATGAAACTGCATGATTTGTTAATGTGTGGATTTTGCAGTGTTGCAAATGGGGAAATTGCAGTGGTAAGGACAGAAAATCTTGGACTACACATTGCTATACAAAGTATTAATCAGTGCTGGCAGAAAATAGTTTTGGGGTTTGTTGGGTTTGTTTGGGTTTTTTTTTTATAAAAAAAAAACCAAAAAAGGCAATCCAGAATGCTTATTAATATCTTTCATCTGTTTATTTTGCCTCAGAGTTCCAAGGGAATTCATTAGCTTTGCTTCAGCAAAGTCTAATTATTTCTGAACATTTAACAGTATGTCACTATCATAAATATTCAGGATCCAGGTGCACTGGCACTGATTAGCTGGAGTAGAAAAAACAGCACTTTCGCAAAGGAGATTTTTTTTTACTACCTGTGCATTTTTTGTTTTAAAAAAGTAGGTGCATTCTTGTTCTCACTGCTGATTAATGCTACCCCCTCAGTTATCTTTATTTCATTTGCAAGCCAGCTGTGCTTAAGAAACGGATGACTGACAATACCCTCTGTATACTTCTGAGTTTGAGTATCAGGTTGAGTATACTGGCAAGGAGCTTCCTGCTGTCTTAGGCTCAGAGATCTTATGAGTACTTGAGGATGTGTCAGTGAGTGGAACTTATTATCATTCTTATTCTTGAATTCAATAATCCTTATTTATAATGCAGTTCTGTTAAGCAGGGTGTTCTTCACATTTTTGCACACAGCCTGTATGAATTTTGATGCCTTCACTGCCAGAAGCAAAGATTGTCCTGAGGACTGTTAGGTAGCTATAAGTCAGAAAAGTGTCTCTCTGTATATGTGTCATTTTATCACAGATGTGTCATTAACACTAATCATAGAATCATAAAGGTTGGAAAAGACCTCTGAGATCATCAAGTCCAACCGTCACCCAACACTGCCATGACCATTAAAGTGCCACATTTTTTGAAAACCTTCAGGGACAGTGACTCCACCACCTCCTTGGGCAGCCTGTGCCAATGCCTCACCACTCTTTCAGCAAAAAAATTCTTCCAAACATCCAGTCTTAACCTCCCCTGGCACAACTTGAGCCCATTGAACATCTTTGCTTCAGATTCTTGGACCATAAACCCAAATCAAAATCTGTACAAGAAATATCTAACATTTTTTACATTTTTAATGGGAAGAGACAGCATAAATTGTTTTACATCTTTTTTCTTTCTGCTTTATGATCAGCTGGTTTGAAAGATAATAGCCTTAAAAAAGAACTTCATTCACTCACTCTGGTACGAATCAGATTCGCTCTATATGTATACATGAATTTGTGCATATATAATATATAGAAATTTATTTATGAATATGTAAGTATATTCTAGTATGAGATGCATTTCTAGTAAGTGTGTGAAGCTGTGTATTTATTTTAATGACAAGCCTTTCTTACTGTTTTTTAGCCTGGTTGTATCTGAGAAGTCAGCACAGATTTGAACAATCAAACTGGCTTGTAGTCCTGGACATTAACAGCAGAAATAGAAATGAAGTGATCCTTATTTATAGCTCAGTATAAAAACTCATGCAAGGAAAAGTGGATTCTCTGTGTGAAACAGGTCTAATTATAGCTGTATCACAGTCTGTGGCTAGCAGAAAGCATCTTATTTGTAAGATCAGCTGGAGCAGCTCACATTTCAGAGCTGTCATCTCAGATTCTCTGAAAACTAAGCAGATGTCTTTGTTTGTTTCCATGCTGTTTATGGTTTCAAAGTTTTCACATATTCCTGTAGCATCTAGCTCTTACAATTGCAAGGAAAACTATGGAACTGCAAACAGGGTGGAACCAAAGCCGTGACATCTGTTAGGACATCTGAGTGGCTGCAGGTCCGAGATGAATGTTCTCAAAGGTTACTTACGTTAATGTGGTTAACTGTTTTGCTACTGATCAGGGACTATGAGGAAGGAAAAGGGGGATCATATTGCCAAGGTCAAGTGCCAAATTTTTTGTTCTCATGAGTGGATGGATTTGGAAAATAGAAATACTCAGCCCACTCAAGAAGCCATACCCAGCAGTGAATTTCTACTCCTCCATGAGGTGCAGGATGGCCTATACCCATATATATAGTTCTTTTTGATGTGGACCCAAAGCCAAACTAAGGAGAAGGTGAAATGTGGATATCCTCAACTTTTTTGTGATCTACCAAAAACATCTCAGTTCTTCATTTTGAAAGGCAGAAATTACCAGATAAATGTAATTATCCCTTATCTTTCAGTTTGAACACATTCATCTTGGAAGTTAAGAATACAGTAGGTCCAGATTCAGCCAGCCTGAACTGCACTGGGATTTCTGTATTTGGTGTTTTCTGCTGGCTAGCTGTACCTGAAGACCTTCAGCTTGGGGCATATATCAGTTCTCAGACTAAGACTATATATCGAACTGCAGAGGGAAATATTGCTATGGTAAATCTAAGGATCTTAGAGTGCCTCAATATTTTTATTGTAGTTCTGAAATGCTTTCCCTGTTTTTTGGCACTATGCATCTTTTGCCATCTTTTTAGACAGCTGTGGGCCCTCCATTGTCCTTTATTATAAAATAATAATAATAGCAACTGGAAAGTGACTCAGATGGTCACTGCAGTCGGGTCTTTTCTACCCTTTTCCATTTGAATTTTTAGATAACTGGTCTATACAGGAAGGAAGAGAATACAAATTTGATCAGAACAGATCAAATTGAAATGGTAGAAATTAAAGTTGCTGATTAAACAGTCACAGGGGTCATTACTGTGTTTGTTGTCAGCTGAAGTGTAGGAAGTCACAGCATGACATCTCAGTCTCATTTCACAAGCCTTCTTGTTTCACTTTTCAATTTATTTTTGATTTATTCAACATTTTTATTTCAAAGCAAGGTCTTGTAGTCTGCTAGCAGTCCTGAATGGCAATTAAAATAAGGTTGTGAGATCACAGTTACCTTTAACTGAAGCTTACGCGTCCTCTCAGTGCAGTACCAGACTGGTCTGCCTTCTTCATGGGATCTTCACATGTCGAGTATTACTGACAGAAGTACTGCTGTTGCAAGGGAGAAAAGCAAGTAGTCTAGCCTCGGGGTTTGAAGCTATTCTCTTCTCTTCTGTCTGAATCTCCAGTATGAAGCTCTTCACGTAGGCTAGAAATCATCATCAGCTGAGTTCGTTATCTCTGATCTCTTCACAGAAGATTGGATCATCTCGGTTTTCTTTGTCCTGTACAAAATGCTGTTCTTTAAATAATTTTCCCTGCCCACCATCTGTTTTCCTCCTGTTTGAATCATTTCACATAACGTCTCCAAATTTTTTGCTGACATGTTCAAGCTGCTTTTACTATTCAAGTTGATTGTAATATTTTTGTACTGCTACATCAGCCACTCTCTCACTGTGGACTTCTCCATCATATCTCTATGATTCTTTCAGTACAGCCTGCTGTGCAGAACCACTCTTTTGTCCTCTTTTAAAAGTCTACTGGGAACAATGATGACACTTTGCATGCTAGACTAGAGAAAATGATGATTATTGCAATTAAAAATTCCTGCAAATACCTTTCACATCATAGACATCACACAAAATCCATACCATGCTTATCACTGAAAGGATTTCCTGCATTTCTTTGTCTTCTATATTTCTTGCACTACAGGAATCGTCTTGCAATGGCCTAAATAATCTTAGAAATGACTAATGACCGTTTCTCACTGCCAGAAGTGGAATTCACTCCTTCCGTTATATTAAGGGTTGAATTTCATACTATAGAAGTTGCATGTTTAAAAAAAAAAAAGGCAAAACTCTCCTGTGTTTCTTAGAGGCTCTGGCAGAATCAATTACCTTTTTCCTTCATCTTTTCTTGTGTGTGGGTGTGGGTTTTTTCCCTTTGAACTTACTTTTCTCTTTATATATACATTTCAACTAATGTCTATGATATATTGCTTTGGTTTTTTTTTTCCATTTGACACCAATTTCAAATGTGTGCTTGTCACCTGCCATTTTTTTTCCAGAGATTAGGTGAATCCCATGAAAATTGCTAACATTTAGTCGCTTCAGAGATTATTTAATTTATTGTTCTGGTGAAATAAATCTTGGGAGAGTACATATTCTGTTGTTAAATCCATTCATATCTCATGTCATGTCTTGTTAAATTCTATTGTATCTGCAGCCCAAGTGTAACTGTGTTATTTGAAGGAACTGTATTCCTGTAAGGCTGGAAGATTAAATACAACTCTACAAAAAGCTCTACTAAAAAAGCACTAGAATTAATTTGAAAAGAAAGGTGTTTTACTTTGAGCCTAGGCCTCTTTCTCAACAATTGATAAATGCTTTTATATCATACCTCACTATAGAAATGAAAACATACTCAGAAATACCAGCTAAATTTAGTGTTGCATTGTTGCATGAATGAAAGAGATTAATTTACTGGAGGTAGCTGAATAAGAGCTGGTCTTTATAAAAACTGTAACTTCTTAACAACCCATTCCCATCAGTTTTAGAGTGAGGCTTTGTCAGCTGTGCTGCACAGCGTCATGCACGGTCACGGATCAGAAGCGCACAGTGCTCTGCTACCGAACACTCCGTGTCCCCGAGACAAAGCCTTCTGCCCCTCCTTGTTACCAACTGGCTCTTGCACATGCTGACAGTGTCTGCCCACTGACAATTACACGTTTTGAGTTTGTGAACAGTGCTGGGAAACATATTGAAGAACTAAGAGGTTAATTATAATTAGAGGTGTGATGATTGAGAAGACAACAGTTTGGGTAGATCACAGGCAAGCTTTAAATGTTGTAACCATTTCAACTCTAGGCTATTATCACCTCAGGCTGCATCAGCCATTTTTTATCTTCTTATGTGTATATTCATGTTGCAAGCATGGCACATTTAACAGACTTAATTAAAACTTTCCAGGCCTGATGGCAAATTATAGCAAGTAGAAGTGAAAAAGAGGTAGAGTTGCCAAAAATAATTATTTTGGAAATGTACGTGCTACTGAACAAATTCCTTGAAACAATATATTCAAAGAGAAAAAAACAGAACTTAAATCTCACGAAATACTACACATGGATAAATCTACAAACAGTTGTTGGTAAGACAGATAAATCTAAGCGTAAGTCAGGATTTAGAAACTGAGACACCAAGGAAATTGAGGTAATTTTCAGAGCCAACATAATTGTTATATACAATCATATGAACAGAAAGACATGTACCAGGTCTTTAATCTAGCAGGCAGCTCTTTAATCTGAGCAGAAACTGGGAATTGGAAAAAAAAATACAAAAACCACAGGAGAAGATGGAAGTTTTACAGGGAAGGTGATTATCTGATTTGCTTAATGTTATAGAAGCTGTTTGTCATGTGGAAACAGTCACACAAGGTGAGACAGTTTACTTCATCCCCAAGTGGTTGGGCACAAGGAGAAAGGAACACTATAAAATCAGAGAATCATTTTGGTTGGAAAAGACCTTTAAGGTCATCGGGTCCAACCATTAACCTAACACTGCTATGTCTACCACTTCACCTACATGTCTTACAAATAACTCCAGGGATGGTGACTCCACCACCTCCATCAAGCAGCCTGTTCCAATGCTGGACAACCCTTTTGGTGACAAAATTTTCATAATATCCTATCTAAACCTCGTGTAGTGCAACCTGAGGCCAATCCCTCTTGTTCTACTACTTGTTACTTGGGAGAAGAAATTATTGCTGATAAATTTCTTCTGTATTTAACATTGGAGGGAAATATCAGTCATACAGTTGTACTGCTAATTAGACATCTTTTGTGGGAGAGCAAAGTCCAGGAAAACATGGGTTTGAGAAAATACTATTTAATGAATCAGAACAAAGTCATATTTACAATACAGACCAGTTGTTTTCTTGGCACAGAACAAATGCTTAGATGCTGATTGTAACAAACACCTGTCCCTGTGTGCAAACGAAGAAGTTTATAGATCCTGTCTGCAATCTCAGACTCTGCACCTTTCTAAATTTAGAGCCTGCTATTCTTTCCTCTTGGTACCTTCAAGTGGCACAGAGAAGCAGAATCTAATCCCTTTGCATTATCATGGTGTATATGGTTACATCCCAGATTTCCCACAAGTCTTGTGCTTTCTTTTTAATTTTGTTCAGCTGGTTTTAGCCAGGAGATAAATATATTATATTGTTTTAAATACTATATTGCTTAATATTTTTGGTTGGTAAAAGAAATTATGTATAAAATATATAAGCACAGCTTGCCTACAAAGACATAAAATGTGGGAGTAATTAGTTTAATACAGATTGAATCGTTGAATACTACTGGAATAGAGCTAAGAAGAAAAATTTGATGCAAGCATGGGAATAAAACTCTGATACTATGAAAATTTGTAATAAGGAGAATACATTTTCATGGGAATTGATGGAATTTGCTTTATTTAGGTATTTTTTAAAAAGGCTCAGAATCTATCATTTTCTAGACATGATAGTCATATTGCTTAGCCTGTGCTATGGGTTTGCATGCAGATTTATTTATTCTATTATGCCAAAATAAGCTGTTTTATCTTTGAGTACAATTTGGAACTTGTTCCAGTCAGCCATATGGACAAAGCCATCCTGTTTTGAAGAGAAAATAATTTAAGTGCATAGCTAAAATCTGTGCAGCACCTCTTGCCTTGAGAACAGGCTTTTGCCTATTTTATTTTCTGATGTAGGTGAAGCCGTTGGAATTTTGTCATTTGTCTTTACTGAGGCTAGTTTATACCTCTGGTGTTTCATGGTCCTTTAGGAAGCATTTCTGATGTTTCTAACAGAGGAGTTATTTTTAGTAGGATAGAAAAGTCTGTGGTAATCCATGTGAGGCATTTTAATTAAAAATGGGTAGCTGGATGAGAAGCATCCTCTTTGTATCCACACTATTGGAAGTATTAAAATCTATTTTTCATCAATATTAGGGAAACAAAAATGGCAAATACACGTCCCTTTATAACCAGTATAATGGGATGAGACGGCACGAGCAAAGTGGCAGCTAATTACAGGATGCTGAAGAGAGGAGCACTTCTTTTCATAGACGTGGGCATTGTGCATATCTGTGAAAAGAAATAAGACTGTTGTGCACCGAGAGTGTCAGGAGCCAGACTCAGTACCTTCAAATGAACAGCTTTGTGCATTACAGTGATTTGTAACCTTCACACCAGAGTATTTTGATACTGGCTTTCCAGTACCTAATGTCTAATGTTCCCATGTCTGAAGGTGCTGTGAATCTGTACCGCTAATGAAGCTGCTTTTGGAAGTGTTCTGTGAAAGCAAAGGTGTCAGTACACTCATACTTCAATTTGTTTTCAAATACACATGTATCACTTAGCTCTTTCATGTTTTAAAAAGTAAGACTGATTGAATCTTGCATGAATTTAGAGTGTGCATGTGTTACTCATTTAACAGGTAAGGGATTACTGTATTATTTCAATGTTACTTTTCGATTGAAAGTGTCTTTACTCTTTATTTTTTCTTTCCTACTATCTCTGATGGTGAAGGATATTCAGAAATCCTTTTTGCAACCTCCCCAGTCATGCACACTGTCCGTCCAACATTCTATAAGGGTATTGTCTTCTGTTTTTTATCATTATCATTGTAATAGAGACAAAGTCCTGTAAGGGCCTGCAGCTGAGGCATTTGCAGTCCGTTCAGTGACACGTGGCATAAAGGGAGGTGTGTGCCACCTTAGTGACTCCATTCTCTCCTGCCGTTTCCCATTACCCTCACAAGGTGCTCACATTCCAGCTGTCTGCATTTTACTTCTAGATGAATAGAAATAACGTGTTCCAGAATTTTAGCAATTAGATATTTTTAAGTATTTGGCAGTTTTTGTGATACAGGGCATGCTCAGTAGAGTACATAGATTTTACTGAATAATAGTTTAGTAACTGCCCTGGATTCAATTATCAAATATTCTCCTTTAGTCACTAATCTCCAGTAGTGGAAGCAATGCTGAATGTACTATACCTTCCCTGTGTTTGGTGTAAACTAACATAGTAACTTCTTAAAATATTTATTTTTATGTATGAAGTCACAATTTCGTATTCTGCTTTGTTTTTCTATTGTGTATTCAGTGCAACCACTTTATCCAAGGATCAGAAATGTTACAACAGCTGCTGCTGAGACCTATGCCAATATCAGTTGGGAGTATGAGGGACCAGATCATGCGAACTTTTATGTTGAATATGGTGTAGCAGGCAGTAAGAAGTCATTTCATTAAATTTTGCTAAACTGTTCAGAAATCTTTTCAAAGATTTTGATAGTAAATGTGGTCCTAAGTTGACCCAGTATTAATGATAGCTCTTAAATGTCTAGAAGAACTGTTTTTTTTCATTTCATCAATATGATCAAATAATTTTCATTTTAATAAACATCAACGTATAGCAGATATTTAATGCTCATATAGAATACCAGCCTTTGTTCCTTTGTATTATTTGTAAACTCTTTTGAACCTCAACTTCTAAAAATGTAGTTTGCATTATGTTGTTTATCATGCAGAAATTATGTGTAGAAAAATATGATTACTTGCATTAAAATAGGATATAACAGTTTTCCTAAATTACACCAAATCAAGGGGGAGGGGGAAAAGAATTGGAGATCCAATCAAAACACTATTCTTTGTTAAATAAAATCTTAATATAAGATAATATCAACCAACTTATATACTCTTACTGGCATAAAACCAGATTTTAATATTTTATAATACCAATAATAATTAAAACACTTAGCTAATAAACTAAGATATTTCTGTTCAAATACTCTCTCCTTCTAAAGTTATGACTAAAGATGATCAATCTGAAAATTGGAATATAAATGCATTTTTTGGGTATTGGTCAAAGAAGCAGCTGAGACTGTACCAAAAAAATATATGAGAGAGAGGTTCAGACTTCAAATTACAACTTCTCAACTGAAGTAAATATGACTGAACTAAAGAAGTGTAATTTAATTAAATGGTTAAAATGTATTTTGATCTATTATATAATTGCAAGCTCAATAAGCCATTTAAAAAATAAATGAAAATAATATTTCCCTAGTACAATGGAACAAACGTTTAAAATAGCTTCATAATTTATGTATAATGTCTTCTTCAATATATTGCATGCAATATATTATTTGAAGTCATAATTTTATATGCTTTTATTATTGAGAGAACAGTTATTTTTTTCAGCCAGTCCATAGTTTAGTCAGGTAACTGTTGATCATATTCTGTCTAGAAACTTTCAGTAATAAAGAGAATTAAAATTCCAATATGTTGTTTTCCTAAAATTTTTGTAGGCAAAGAAGATTGGAAAAAAGAAATTGTAAATGGTTCTCGAAGCTTCTTTGTCTTAAAGGGTTTAACCCCAGGAACAGCATATAAAGTCCGGGTTGGTGCTGAGGGCCTGTCTGGTTTTAGGAGTTCAGAGGATGTGTTTGAGACAGGTCCAGGTGAGGCACACCGTACCCATTCGTATCCTCCTCAGAGCTGAAACTCTGAACTGCTTCTAGCCAAGAGATCTTGTAGCTAGTGTCTTTGCATGTCCTTTATCTGCAGCAACACTGAATTGTTTTATAAACTCCTAAACAATGCCAGCACATTTATTATGTAGATTACAAATGTTTTCTTCCTTTCAACTCAGCCTACTTGTCTGACATTTGTATTAGGGGCAAGATATTTACCGCTCACACTCCATCTGTGTGCTGTGCACTGAAGGTGCCCTGTTTCCTTTCTTTCTAATTAATATAATCAGATGGCTGTATTTAAATAACATGTACTTTACTAGAGCCAAGTATATATTTTTCAAGCTAACAATCTATATTTGATCAGTTTTAATACAAAAAAAATCTGCATTGTTTGCATGATCAGAAGTGCAGATTCAATTTGATCTCTCACGTAATCATCTCTTTATACCAGTGTGAAGAGATTGCACTTGTAAATGTTCCTTGTCCTGTTCTATGCTGGTCTTACATGGATTTTGATGTTAGTCACTAAGGCTGTTTAGATTCCTTATGTACATATTTCAGTCATATTTCTTTATAAGCAAATCAGTAATGCGTGTTCATTTAACTCACAGAAATGTCTTTTATTAGAATCATTTTGATGTTATGCTGAATATGTCGTTGTCATCATAGCATGCTCTCGGTCAGTTGATATTATTTATTGTGTATTTGCTAGCCACTTCTGCTCATTCCAAGCATTTTGGTCAGTGCAAAGTTATTTAGCAGTAGCCTCACCAACTCCAGAATATTATGGTTTAAGAAAGTAGTTTAAATACGAAAATATGCTTGAACAATGTGTAATAATTATAAGTTAACAAAGTGAATAGTGAATAGACCAGTTTGAAAATGAGCACTTTCTAAAATCATAAATTTTGCTTTGGTTTGTTCCATTGCTGTTCACAGCTTATAATGTTACAGGAAAGCTTTGTAAACATGGGTGCCAAAGCAAATACATACAGGCTAAACACAGAGGTTATTTATGCTAGAGACAGATAGTGGTATAAAAGCAGATCTGTAAAACTTTATGCAAAAACACATCCAAAGCCTAAAGCAGCAGTAAAGCAAGGATCAAGCCTATAGTGTGATTCAAAACAAACTGAATGGAAACCTTCCCAAAATCATCTTTTGCACAAAAAATACTGAGCCAGTAGGTAAGGAATCCTGTACATACCCAGTTGCATTGGCTCATGTCCTTGAGTAGTTAAGGATGAAGGCAATTTAAAGACACTCTTTTCTGCTTCTTGATAATGGAAATGTTCAGTGTCCAGCATTGTTATATACGTTGCGTATTTCTTAGAGAAAAATTTTGTCACACTGTCTTCAGCCTGGATCAGAGCTTTTAAACACTGCAAAAAACTGGACAAAGAGGAAAATATTGGAATATGAAACATGCCCTTAGTTAGGAATGAAAGGGCAATATTTCATATATGAGGGTTTAGCTATATTTGTTTCTTTGACAAGCATTCCTATAGAGCATCTTCATAGTGTGCGGGTTTGTCCTTCTGAGGACAGCAGTACAGGGTGTTGCATCACCTCCTGCGTTAGCGGCTCACCAAGAGTAAATGTCTTTCTGCCTGAAGAAGTTCATTTGCTTAGTGTAAGCAGAGACTATTTTGCCATTTTTAAAGTTGCATCGAAGTTTAGAAACACCTTTGCTACTGGATATGCAATAAGTGAAAGAGTGCAGGAAGCCGCATAAGTGAGTTTTTGTCTTTACTCTGTCCCATCTATCTTGCATATTTTTATGCATGAGTTACTTTTGCTTGATGCTATTTCTTTACTACATTTGAATATTAAATGTGCTTTTGCATTTTTGCAGTATGTATTATACAACCCTTAATGCCTTATTTTGAATGCATATGTGCAGAACTTGAAACAATTTCAATGTTAACCTTGAAACAAAATTTCATTTCAATTCGATTTGTAATTCAGAATCAGATTGCCTTTGTGATTTGTTTTTTAAGACTTACATACATTTAGATATGTTACCTAAAGTATAAATTTATATGTGTACAAGCTATGTATTTATATAACATGCAGACATTTTTATGCAAAATTTTAAATTATTGTGCATGTAAGAAAGAGTCGGTTTCTGAAATATCAGAAAGCATATTCTTAAACAAAGGCTGGGAAATATCCTAATTGCAATTCCACAATAACTGGGCACGTTAATTCATTGATTTATTTAAATGAAAATCAAGTCACAACTTTACGCAATAAGACCAAAAAGAGGCAGCAAGATGAAGAGTTAATTTTAGTATTTCTAAAGTGGAGCAGACATTCGTCTTCTGTATGGAATGGAGGGTAGATACTGTCTCCAGACATCAGAGGTACTTTGAGTTTTCATACAGCCTGTGGAAAACCCTCAGGAGTCTGGGACAGTGGAGAGCTGATGTTTCCAAGCTGGCTGTCTCAGCCTTTGTCTTAACCAGTAAATAACACTGAGACGTGCGCTTGAATCCTGGCCCATAAGTGAATATTGTTACATTTTATTGTTAGTGTGCTTGCCAGCCCAGTGCAGTCTCTTGCCCGCTGTCTGCCAAGCAAGGCTCAGGTATTGTTCAAGGGACAGCAGCACCAGCACAGGACTGTTCCAAGTTTTCATCCAACATGTTTTGTATGGAGAAGTTTTTGCTGTATCACCTGGAGTTGTGTCTAGGAAACAGTAAGTGCTCCATTGAAAAGAGGTTCTCTCTGATGTATTTTTATGAGCCTGCCCTTAAAAGCATGTCTTCTCTAAGGAGAAATGGTAGTCTTTATAGGGCTCTGGGACTTCCACATTTTTGTGTGTAAAGCTATTCATGCATTGTGTCCTCCACTTCAGTGGAAGCAAGTCTACGGACCTTTCCTAGCAGATATGGGTGAAGCATTGTACCATGAGAGCTGATGTACTTGCAGCATCTGAACAAAGAGACTTGACTGACGGTCCCAGATATAACCTGGCCCTAGTGCAAATCTCCTAAACTGCAAACTGAAGAACTGTCAGTCCTTAATAAAACCCTAGGTAATATACTGGCTGTGAATAATCTGATACATTATCTCATGAAGCCAGGAAACCAAAAAATGCCAAACCAAAATGCCATGTGAGTTATGCATAGGAAGTGTTTTGCCTTATTCATGTGGGAAGGTGACCTTTGTTTCCCAAAGAGAGAGCAGTCTATTTGGTAACTCTTCACAGAGTTTCAAACTTTTAGGTTTCAAGGCTGGAGGAGAGGGTGAAGAATGAGCAAGATAGGTTTGGATGGATGTCCATCTTCCTCCACATCTTCTCTCTCTAACACGCATCCCTAACTCCTCTCACCTTTCCCACTTTCTCCCCACAGTAATTCCTAAGGCCAGTTGCTGGTAGTGCGTTTCCAAACGGGAGTAGAAAGTAATCTTCACTAGGAAAATCCTCCTCCTGTGTTGGAGACCAGCAGGAGGGATCCAGCGCCCAGATTCCACGGATAATTCCTCTCCTTATTAGCGACTGTAGTGTTATCTGTGTAGTTTGCATATCATTTACATTAGCTTCCAGCTAAAGTCAGAGAGAAACAGTGCCAAAGAAAGGCTTCCCTGTTGCATTCTACTAAGTCCTCACTAATGCTAAATCATGGCAATCGTGATGAATTGTAGAACGAGGTACGGGTTCGAGGAGAGGAAGAAAACACAATGCTTAATAAGGCTTTAAAGGATGCTTCATTGTTGATTTTTAGTGGAAATTGAATGTTAGGGCCTTGAATGACCCATCTGTTTCCCCATTTCAGACTGATGAGACTGCATTAGCTAATGAGTATTATCTTTTTATTCATTTTGAGCATGCCGTCGACATCTTTGTGTGAATTATAATTTGCAATTTCATTTCAGTAGTTTAACTAATGTAAAATGGTTGAGAACAGTTTTGAGGTTTCTAGAAGGCAATGTAAAATGTGCACAGATCTTTTAGCAAAGTAGTTTCTAAGCTTATGTGTTGGCAGAATTCTAACATACAAGGAAGTTCTATGCACATGTACTTGGAAACATTTTGAATCATGCAAATATTCACAAAATACAGGATCGCTCTTTTTCTTAATACTAATTTTCACAGTGAATGTTATGCCTTAATTGATGAACAACGCGTACTGGCTGTTGTCTGAAATAGCATAGCATTTAAATGCAGTAAAACATCTCCTTTTTCTTCTTTTGTTCTCCAGCAATGGCGAGTCGGCAGGTGGACATCGCTACTCAAGGGTGGTTCATCGGTCTTATGTGTGCTGTTGCTCTTCTGATCTTGATTTTACTGATTGTTTGCTTCATAAGGAGGAATAAGGGTGGCAAATATCCAGGTATGATATATAATGGGATTAAAAATCATCTACTGGTGGTCCATTAAGACAAATCTCAGGTTTACTGGAGAAGTTACCTTTGCTGCTGGTTTATATTTATGTTGCGTATATGGTAAATCAGTCAACATTTGGTAGGCTTGTCAGGAGCAATCTGCCCATTGGCAGAAAACTTCAATCCCTTTACGTATGAGGAAAGTAGCTCCTTCATTCCTGGAGAGTGTAACTAATACATGATCTCTCTAGAGAAGTCTGAGCTTTGAGATACTTGGTCCTCCTGCCAGTCCTACTGCACACTCCACTTTTTGAAGTACAATGCAGATGGGTTTAACCCGTTAAAATGAGCTCAGTTAGAATTTATTTAGTCAGAAAGAGTAGAAACAGATACCAGATCATAGACACCGTGCTGCTTCAAAGTACTGGGAATGTATTTCATAATACAAAATCCCTTTACATGTTATTTTGTCTCAGATACATTACCCTTCTTCTCAGAATCTGCATCATCTTCAGCCTCTGCATTTTCTGCAGCTAAATTTGAAGTTACCATCCTTCAGTCAGGCTGGTTATTTCTTCTATAGTTTTTTTCTTTCTGAGACTGTCTTTTGGTTTGTTCTTTTTTTTTTTTTTTTTAAATTAGTATTAGGCTGAGGAATGGCCAAGTGCATTTTATAATTTAAAAATTGGAACTATACAATATACATCTTCTATTAAAACTTCCATTTCTCTGGATGTACATATTATAAAAGGCATATATGTATGTGTGCATATATGTATCTTATATATATATCTATCTATATATCTCTTTCCCCAGTCTTATATTTCTGTTTACATAGTAGCTCTCTTGAAAAGGATAGTGACGACCAGTGTACGTGGTACTGCCTGACAGGATCTCAGAGCAGCTCCTGAGGTGTGCGTGGATATGAATGAACTTTAAAGTGGGCATCAGACAATAATTTGATTTTTTGATGCACTTACAAAAGTACTGAAAGAATATAATCCATACTGGTTTTTAATTTTTCCTGCTTGATTTGATCACTGCAATTGTGAAAACTAGTGTCAGGGAATGCTAAAAACTTTTCATAGGCAAATATTTTATAGTTGAACTTAGCATATCAGGTTATTTTTATAAGAAGGTATTATTAAGTACAAGAATCCTACTCTGCCCAATCTAACTATTTAAATGTTTTATGGAGAGAGCAAATATTTGTAGTGACAGCAATAAAATAAGTAAGAGAAGCTTCTGTCCAAACCACCTGTACCCATGAAGAAAGGATAGGTGATTAAGAAGCACAGTGTTATACGGAGTTGAATGACAGGCTGAAGATAAAATCTTAGAGTTTTTCATAATATTTGGGTATTTTAAAGAGAAAATGAAATTACAGAAGATAAAGGAAGAATGACTCTTAGTGGAAAGAATTGAGAAAAGAGAAGGAAAAACTAGGAGAATGAAACAAGTGATGAAACTGAGGAGGGCGGAGTTGGAGCGAGTCACCGTCTAGAAGAGGGTCAAACACAGTTTGAATGAAAGTGTAGAAGGCACTTGGATGCTAAGTTGGGTGTTACTTTGTGAAGATCCCTGCTATGCCCTTCTTTTCTCCCACTTCTGCAGAATGACTAAACATAAGGTGTTGGTTCTTTTATGCCCACACGTGTATGAATATAGACACGTATACAAAGGTAAACCATGGCTGTGTATGAGATTTCCAGGTTCAGTGTGTACTCCTGTTCGTAGCATTTACTCTGGAGCTAATTCTGTTTCTCGTGTCATTGCAATCATGCTGCTCCACAGATAGTGACAAATGCAAAGCACAAAGCTATTAACTCTTTTTTTGTCGTCATTTTAACATGTCATCTTGAGATTGCCCATGGTTTGAAAAAAGTAATAGATCATTTCAGTATGAAATTATAGCAGCCAGATACATTTCAAGGTGTTATGAATTATTGTAATTATAGACTTAGAAAATACTGTCAGGAATGATTCATATCCTCTTAAAGGAGAGCATATATACTAATGATGTACACATTATGTGTGGAAATTACCAGAGAAAAAGATAAGGGATTGTATATTGGATTATGTAGCTCTATGTGCTAAACAAGGGAGAGATTTGAGTAGTAGCCAGAAAAAGAGAAATGAAAATGCAAAGGGAAGAAACATGAAGATAAATCTAGTAGTCAGTATATTATTTAACTCTGTCAACAATCTTAACTTATAGGTCTTCTATAAACATCAGTCTTCGCAGGTGCTAACAGGTTTCTGTGCCAAAGGACACAGTGCTGCATAGGGTTTTTGATAGGGACAAGTTACATGAGCGGATTTATTCACACCAGCGAATGGTGACTAAACTTGTAACAAGGTGTCATGGGTTAGAGCTGGGCTGGTCACCAGAAGAATGACAGATGCTCTCTATTAACCCTTCTCCCTTCCCCAAGAGAAAGGGAATAAGGGAAAGAGACTTATGGATTGGAAAAGAAAGCTGTAACAGCTTTAATGAAAATAATAAGGATACTAAAATCAAATATATAGAAAACCAATATCAAACCCAACCCCACTGATGGCAGTTACATCACTGTCACCAGTGATGCTGTGGAGCAGGTGCTGGGCAAGTCCCAGAGTGGGAGCCAGATTGAGGAGCTGGATTCTGGAACTGGATTCAGGAGCATTTAGATCAGGATCGAAGGCGGAACACAGAGTCCTCCTCGGATCCTGGCCATTGAAGAAGAGAGCTTGACCCTTGTGACCCCTCATCTTGACACTGAATATGATGGATATGGGATGGAGCACCTCACTGGTCGTTTTAGGGTCACCTGTCCTGTCTGCTGCTCCCCACGGGTGTGACCTCTTACTGCATCTCCAGTGTGGTACACAGGATTTAGCAGTGACCTTGGTCTGCTCAGGAGCAAGTATAAGCCAGAGCCTTTCTGCACATCAGTCCTTGGTAGTAACTGTAGAAACCAAGTGTTACCACTTCTAGAAGCTGACACTGTCTACAAAAATATGCTGTGAACTTCAGAAAGTGCAGTTAGTAAGAATAGGCTGAGCTGAAAAGTAAAATCACTGAACGGATTTAGTTCTATTCTAGCTCAAACCAGGACACAAGGATGTGCAAGAGATAGAAATTGTTTTAAATTTAGGTTCCAGCATATGTGGCTTTGCTTTACTTTTGATCATGTTACAGAAAAGAAGAAATTAACAAATAATTTCTCCCCTATTTTATTTAAATAGGCCTATTTTTTCCAATACTAAAAATTCTTAAAACACTATTTAAAATTCCCTTGAGTTGTAATGCATGAAATGAAAGCAGAAATTGTACAAACTGACAAGTTAATCTGATTCAGTTTTACCAGTCAGTATGAGAGGAATATCAGGAGGAAATACAGAGTATGAATAAGTAAAACAAAATTATTCAGGTTTCAATAAACAATAGTTCTATTAATAACATAAGTAAATAAAGTATTTTAGCAGAATTTTTAACAAAACTTTCTCCTTAGTGCTGGAAATGAAAGGAAGAAGTTTTACTAATGCAGAATGACATACAGTATTTTGTACTTGAATGAAAATAAAATTCTACAACTAATAAACAAATGTTTTTCTTCAAAAGAAAAAATTGTAACAGTGTTAAGGCCCAGTTGGAAAAAACAATTTTCATTCAATCACATTCCTCCCAAATGTTTGAGAAATTACAGCCTTAAGGTTGCTTATCTTGCAGTTTTCTTGTAAAAATTACTGTTTTGAATATTTTAGTGAAAGAAAAGGAAGATGCACATGCTGATCCAGAAATACAACCTATGAAAGAAGACGATGGAACGTTTGGTGAATACAGGTGAGCAACTGACGCGGTTTGCTGTGTTCAGTGTTCATATCACACGCATACCGGATGTAACATCACACTTATTAATTCAAAACTAACTTTTATCCATGTTGACAAAGATTCTGTATCCAGTGTTGTGTAGAACTATAGATAGCATTGCAACCACACTGTTAGAAAACAAACAAACATCCAATTTCAGAGCAGGCTCCTCACTAATGCAAGGTGAAATCAGTTGTCCTTAAAGTGGGAATCTTTATGTATAAACCCATCTTTCACATAGTTAAATACCAGGTACAGCATCCTTTCAATTAGGGCATGTTTAGCATTATAGGTTTTGGAAAGACTTTTCTAATTGAAACGTAGTAAAGACAATTTTGTGTTACATCGACTGGAAAACTGATGCATTTAAACCAGCTGCCAGTACTAACACCTAATCCAGTAACAAGGAAGTGATGTTATACACAGAGGTGAAGGAATGTCCCACAAGAAAAAATGAAGCTCCCTTTCATGTATTTCAGTACAGGATACTTAGCAACCAGCTTCAAAGCGTGCAACAGAGCTCTTACTCCTGGCTCTCTCCCTTTACTGTAAGTGTAGTCTAGCTGAGTCTCCTGGCATCAAAAAAGCCTGCCTGGGCAAGTCTGTTCATACAACAGTTATGAGTATAGCTTATTAAATAAGCATTTTATTTGTTGGTTTTAGATTAGTACAGGAAATATTGTTATTATTCTCTCATTATGTGAATGCCATAATATTTTACATGGGTGATATAATAGATTTGATAGCATGTCCCTGTGTCAAAAGCATTGTCTAAGCCCTTTATTGTTTTGAGGATGTTCCTTTTACAAACATACGTAGAAAATTACTTTTTTTCAAGGAGGCTCTACTGTGTTGCCATAGCTTCTTCATATACGGGAAATGTGCATCTTGATCTGACTAGATCTACTAGATCTGAATGCAAAAGAGCAATTTCTGTTTATTCTTCCTTGATTTAAAAAAGATCCGATACTCTTGTTCCTAGGTTAATGAGTTCAAAATAGTATTTTATTACAGCATTAAGTGCTTATGGATTAATTACATTCAGCTGATAAAAAGGGAAATGTGAAGCAATGTTTGGAAGCGGAGGTAAATAAGTACTAAGTTTTGCTAGACAGGCCAGTCTGCATGCTCCTTTATTGCTCCTCTGGTTTTTGATACTTGGAACTTCCAGCAGCAGACGCTGACCTTCACACAGAATTGTACAAATGATATGACCTCGAAACATGTTTGCTCAGGCCTAGAGTAAGTGTATTCAAGTCTGCTTTCACGTGTGACCTGTAACAAGACTTGAATTTATGTCTCTGTATTTAAGTGGCTTGAGTTAGTCTATAGAATCATCTAGTTCACCTCATGTCTGGTGAATATGGACAGATGCATGCCAAGCTTTCCACTTGTTCACATGAAAGAGCTCATCCTATTTACTGTACAAAAACTCCTTTCTAAAATGTATTTCTTTGTAATTAGTCTATATTGGACTCTCCTCTTCTTTCCTTAGAGACAGGGCAGCAGCAGCAACCAGTCAGATTACAGAAGATATCTTGGCACCCTCTCTGCAGCCCAGCACCACTGCAGTCGCTCAGTTCCCAGTTTGTCTGCCTCATGTAGCACTGGTCATGAAGCAGTGCTTCTTTGAGGAAAAAGGGTATAGGGTTTCCCTTGAAAAAAAAAGTAATTTTTGAAAGATCTAGGAATTCGAATATTTTGAACTTTTTTCATCACTTCAGGTCCATGTCTGCTTGGACAGGAAAGAAACTGGACAAGGAAAAGAAAAGAAAAGGTAGCTGTGCCAATTCTCCTGAAGCAGACCCTGTCTTTACCAAAGCAAAGTCTGTGAGATCTGACAGATCCAACTTCTTCAGAAGGTCAGGGGATCAATACTCCAGCACCAGATCAGAGACCTCCTACAACAGGAGGAGGGCTAGGCAGTCTTCAGAGCTTACAAGGGTTAGTTCTGTCTCTGCTTCCCTCTGCCGAGAGGAGAAGAGGTCAGACGGCTGGAAGTACAGGCATGGCTCTAGACATCATGCTTCTGAGCAACAGATAATGGGGTCGGAGGAGGGCTCAGATTCTCAGGCAGGACAGCCATCCCCTTCCCAGCAACCCCTCAGCTCCAACTCAGTTCATGGCTCAATGGCAAGGCAACATTCTTCTCTCCAGCACTGGTTCAGCCAGACCCCAGACTACAGCTCAGATTCGGAAGACACTCAGAGCTCCTACCACCGGAAGGTAAGACCTTCTACTACTACTCACTTCTCTGAATCAGAAAAGAATTCATTAATGAAATCTGTGATTTTGCCTGAGCTAGCTACTGTCTTAAAGGATGCTCTGACAGCAGCCAGGCAAAGTATAACTTCTGTGGCACAGGCTAGGTCCCATTCAGTAAAGCATCCCAGGGTACCAGTTACAGAAGTTCCAGTGATTCCTCTAGAAGCAACTGGGAGCAGTTCCCAAACTTTTGAGTCTGACCATATGGACAGTTTAATAGATCAGACAGCTTCTGGGAATGAGAAACCTGAGGCTGACAAGGCCTTGGAGATTGAGTCATCCCCTGAAGATGGGGAGGTGTCATCTGAGTCTGCTACAGAAGACCAAGAAGGACCAGATCCTCTGCGTAAGTTTGACATGGAGAATCAGGATTATCTGTTCAAGCACATAAAGAGTGTGTTAATGCTAAAATCTTCCAAATCTGAACGTGCTTTGGAAGAACTACTTATCCCCTCTGAAGAAGGCAAGGTAGATAACACCCTTCCTATTGATCCAGCAGTGGAAGATCTTGTCAGTAGGATTTGGGGTAATCCTGAGGCAAAGCACCAAGCCCCGGCAGTCCTACGTAAGCTCTATCCTTTTCCAGTGGATAAAGCTGCTTTGTGGGGGACCTTGCCTCAGGTGGACAGCGCGTTGCTTGCTAGTGATTCTGTACTACCAGTGCCTACCAATATGGATGCTGCCCCTAAAGATCCTACTGACAGAAAGGTCGAGGAAGCAATTAAAAGATCTTTCAAGTTAGTTGCAGCCCAGCTTGGGGTATCTATCTACTGCACTTACGCTTCTAGAGCGTTATTAGTATGGCTGGAGGAAGAACGAGCCAGATCCAGAAAGAAATGGGTCCCATCTGGTGCCGTGCAGAGGAAGCGCAGGCTCTGTAAAACCGCGGCTAATTTTATCCATGATGCAGCTGAGGATTCTCTCAGACTCACCGTTAAAACCGTGGCCTGCCTCGCTGTGGCCTGGAGAGCTCTTTGGCTGCGTCCTTGGGCCTCGTCGCTCGATCTGAGGTGTAAGCTGCTCTCCTTGCCCTACAGGGGCGGCAAGCTGTTCGGTGAGCCCTTGGCCCGGCTCATGAAGGACTTCTCGGAACACAAACACACCTTGCGTCAGCTGAAGAAAAAGAGCTCTCTGAGAAGCTCTTCATTTTCTTATCCTCACAGGTGCCTGAGCTCCTTTCGTTCTCCTCCGAAGTCTAAAGGAGGGAAGGGAAGGTATAAGGTCTCACAGTCGTTGCCTGCCAAGTACGAAAGGACGTTTCGCTTGCAGAGAGACACCAGACCATCAAGAGGAACCTTCTGAGAATGCAGACTTGCTTCTTCCTCTCTTAGGAACTGGGAAAAGTGAAAGACTTGGAAATTTATACTGAATAGACTTCAATATTTCAAGACGGCTGTGTCCAATGCTTAGAAGATAGTTGTTTCAAAATAAGATTTAAATTATTAAATTGCTTAAATCTTAATGACTAATTAAGATACTCCAGAGAAGTCATAGCTCTCAATTGCAGGGGAGGTTTTTGTCACATTCGATTTCTAGGCTTCCCAGTATTTGTGGGATGGCCTGGACTTGTTTGAAATTTTGCACTCAACTTCATCTAAGAGCATACTGTCTGCAGAATGAGCCAACGTCACATTTCCCTGCTGCGTCGATCTAACGAAGGACATGAAAGCCTCGGGATCCGCGGGCGCTCCAGGAGCCACAGAACGGGCGGGCCTGGGCTGGAGCAGTACCTCCACTTCCACGGAACGAGGAGGAGCAGTGCCTCTGTTGCAACCTGCACTGCAGTCCTAGCGGTTTCCTGAGCTCTAGGAGACTGAGATAGTAAATTTTGGACAGTCAGTGAATACTCATGCCAAGAAACTGCAAGAAATAAAAAGTACGACCAGAAATGCGTGTTTATTTAAATGGAAATTAAAGACTATCCAGAGCTCCTGTTCAGGTCAGTGCAGGTGTATAAATCAGGCCAAATTTTCATCCTAGGCCTTAAAGCAACAGAAATTAAGAAGTTATGGCATCTACAAATCTGTGGATTCACAGGCAGGGAGAGGCTGTGAGCATGCATTTTTTGCTTAACTTCACCAGAAGTATGTGCATCTAGTGTCCCATTGCAGTCTGGAAAATGCTCGTAGGAAGATCAAACAGGACAAGGTAACTACAGGTAGAAGGACTGCTAGTGTGGTAACACAGGATGTTTGCACATTTTGTTGAATTATTTTGCCTCTTTTCTTCAACATTTTGGCACACAATATTTTTCTTAGAAATTCTTGGATATCCTGTGAGAGACTTTCTGGAAATGGTTGGTGGAGAGTTCTGAGATTGCTAGATAATATATTATTATTGTTGTTCTAGGTTGATTAACAGTAAGAATACAATTTGTAACTACAATAGTATTTTTTTCTCTCATAGTTATTTAAGTTTTATTGCAGCTTAGGTGTGTTTCCACAGGGATGTAGCAATGATTTGTGCCTCAGCAGCACAACTCCAGGCTTGGTCCCTTCTAGGACAATAGATGATGTCAATGGACTGCTTGAAGAATTCTTGTCTCCAAGTAGTCTGATTGGATTTGGCAGTGGTCTTATCGTGTCCTCATTTACACACACGTGCTTTCTTTGATGGTTCTTATTTTAATTCTTGAACATCTGTGTCACTACTTTTTAAATCAGAACTTTGATTTCCCATTGTATAATTTTTCACCAGAAATCGCAAAGGTTGAAAGTTGAATTTCTTTCAAGAAGATTTTTCTTTAAAATTTTCAGGAGTGATTAAGGTTCTTTGACTAACAATTTTTTCAACCCATTGCCATTTAAAGCCAGAGCTTAATCTACCAGTTTTGCCAGCTTCTACCAGGATCGATGATTGAGAACTACAAAGGTACTAAAGAAAAACTAAGAAAAGTAATACAGATGTGCTTACGTCTTAGCTAGACTGGAAATAGTAAAAGGTTTTGCTCTCTGGCTTGATGCAGGTGCATAGGGTGTATACAAGTGTACAGGGAAAGCATTTTTCATCAGCTCAGTCCCGTCAGTTTAGGAGCATGAGCAGAAACCTGCTAGGTGTTGGGGCAGAGGTTCTCCTGGAGCATGCAGAGGAGCCATAGGGTGAGGTACTTCTGTGGCTTCACATGACTGCGTATGCTTAAAGTTCCGGACTGCTGACCTGAGGGCACAGAAAAAGGCATTTACTGATGGCAGGTGTCATCTTCTGTATCCTCTTTCTGCATCCTGTAGCCCAGAATGCTTTTCCTATTTTGTTTGTTTGATGTTGCCTTTCACCTGACAGTTGTGTTATAAGGAAAAGTAGTATATTGCTAACCATCTATTGAGTCTTTTTGCATGTCCATGAATGTGGCAAAGTTTAGTGGGAACTAGTTGCCTGCTGGACTGCAGAGGCATCGTAAAACTGTCTTCCCCATTCTGACTGGTTGCTGCATGTGCCCATATCTAAGGAAGAAAAATTGAACAGTTGAAAGAAGAAAGGAGATTTCAAGGTACATATTTCTTTCAGTAACTGATGAGCTTGTGAAATGGAAGTACTTTTGTAAAAGAATCAGTTTGTCCTTTGCATTTGCACGTTATTTTTACCTCCGTACTTTTTGTATCTCTTAATTAGTAGCTGCAAGTTTGAGATGTTTCATGAAAGTAAGTAGAAAAAGAAACATATTCATATATTAGCAGTCATTCATGAAAAATATTTAAATTATGTTTTTAGAGTATGTTTTAATATTACATACTGTTCTTTTACTAAAAGGGCAAGAAATGCGTGTGGTACGTATCAGTACTTTTCAAAATGACTGGTACATATTTGTCTTCACTGAGAAACTTTCCTCCTTAAAAACCTACTAGTATGGAATTTATTTGTAAGACAACAAATGGCACAAGTATCCCTACACTTCACTTTCATGGCTGGATGATCTAAATATAGAATTCTTACCCATTCTCGCCTCTTGTTTTGTTCCCTTTTAGTACTTGTCTCACTGTCAGTTGTATCCACTGCATACATGACACTTTTCGAAAAGTTCTTCAGTTTTCCGCTGTGATTTTAGTCAACCCCATTTGCACTTTATTTTTTATTTCACAATATTACACTAGGCAAGTATAAAAGGCAGCAAGTAAAACCACAGGCACAAACTAAAGAAGCAGAGCACCAGAGTCCCTTCTCTGCTTTGCATCCCAAGGCTACAAAAGCACTGTCCCAAACACTGATGACTATTTTTGTCTCTCTCCTGTTGTTTTGCTTTTTGCTGCTCAGTTTCTTTCCCCTCCACCTAAAGCATTGTATTCACCTAACACAAGAGTCATAATCCGTTTTGATAAAGAACAAATTGGTACCATGGCATGTATTTCCCTTTCCTGAACAAGGCGTGGAAAGCACCCTGGATAATCCAACATCTTTTTCCACTGCCAGAGTCTTGCAGAACTCCTTCCTGGACTGGTGTAGTGCAGAAAGGGAGGGAATCCCCACATTCACTTTTCATTTTTATATCTGCTTTTACAGCAGTGCCCACCTCTGTGCAGGTACACTCCTGGGGAAATCTACAGTGTTGGTTGGTTGGTTTTAAATAGTAAATTAGTGAAATTAGTAGATTAGATCAGTAGAATCCGCATCCCACTTAAAAGGTAGAAAAATCAGACACGGCGTAAGAACCGTGTAAATATTTCTTGTTTGGCTTATAAATAAACTTTGTTTTCAAAAATGCAATCACAGAAACCCAAATATTTGCACAGTTTCTTGGCCAATTGGAATATGGTATAAATGGAAATTTCATTTATTTTCATTCCTACGTATTGCAGTGTAAGCAGTTAGAAAGGTGCTCACCTAAAATTAAGCAGCAAACGGTATGTGCAGTGTTCTTTACTGAACACTGTTATCACCCAGAAAGCATTAAACACTGCAGGGCATTCTTCTTTGGGAGTAGGGCCTGGAACTCCTTCAAAGCGAGGGTCTCACCTTCATTTGGCTGGTATGACCTGTTGCAGTGACTCGGATGCCCTCTGGTGAAGGTAGTGGAGGGACTGCATCACATGCGATTCTTAAATACTGGGTTCTGACTTCAGCCTTTTAAATACAGAGTTCTTCCAGAGTGAACTCCCTTCAGTAGTGTCCCTGTAACCTGCTCATGTTTGCAGCATTACAAACATTTCCACTTGTCTGCTGGTTGCTTGACATTTTGGAGTAGCATTCTTCTAAATGTTACTAGCCTGTATCTGGCAGTATCAGTGAGCATAGATCATATTTTAACCTCAGGCCATGTGCACAACAATGACTAAAAACATAGTCAAGACTGATGCAGTCAAGTTTGCAGTTTTACCTCTGTGTATTTTAAACACAAAGGTTTTCTTACATGTTAGTAAGACAGATATTCCTACCGGTTCTTTCTTGTGTAGGCACAGAAGAATAAAACCCATGGTATGCTTTTTCTGTAGGTGCATGCATATTAGGTGCACTTCTTTTAGCGTGTGATAACTTGGTGTCTTCCAAAACAAGTGATGAGATGAGGAGAAACAACTTGATAAAAAATGGGTATAATGATTTTCTAGCAATAGCTAATTGTTTCTCAACAGGGCGTTTTTTAGCTAACAATATAATCTGTGTGACCTTGTCTATGCTATATATGTAGTTTCTCTGGGTTTTCAAAGATATTCAGGAAAGAAAAAAAAAAAAGAAAATACACTTATTGGAGGAACTTAGATATTAGTTTTTAGGAATTACACTGTTAAGATAATTTGCTGAATACATATGCAGCCTAATATTGTGGGTATTGTAAACATATTTTTATTTCTGTGATATTCTATTCATGTTTCTTTATATTTCCATGAGCTGGGAGCCTTGAAATAAAAAAAAAAATTAAAAAAAAAAAAAACCACACCCAAAACACCACTTACTGTTTTGTACCCTATATGCAAATAAAATCACGTGTACTGTTTAAGACAATGTAAATAATTGCACCCAAAACTGCAGCTGGGAACATTGGGTTTTAATTGGAATTTCTTTAGAGCTGCTGCATAAATCTTCATCTAGCAACTGAAGTGCAGCATAAAGGATTCCAAAAAGAGCCCAACTACGTCTGTTTCATGAAATACAAGTTTACCACAGCTGCAAGTTTGTTGGGGAATGCTGCTGGTACTGCAGATTTTCTACTGGCAAAGGAGAGAACAGTGGTTTGCCAGAGGGGTCTCTTCCCCCTCTCCCCCCCTCTGAATCCCTGTCCTCATCAGAACCCGTTATCAGTTATGGATCAGGAGCTTGGTCTGACGGGTACTGAACGTAAGCATGCTCTTAACTGCCCAGCTGTAGCTGCCGTAAGCTAAATTGTTGCTTTATCTGTATACAGTAAATGTTTTAGCAATTTTAAGAGCAAATTATTATTGATAAAATACTGATCATTATCAGGATATGGACTTTGCTTTTCTTCTTAGGCTATTTTCATTTGTTTCTTCTGCACCCTTTTAATGGAATATGTAGGTCTCTTGAAAGGTAAGGTTGAAAATCCCAAGTCTGGCCTGCATTACGTAACAAATTATTTGAAATGCAGCACTTTAATTTTCTTTATATTAGTAAAGAAAATCCGTATATTTCATTTAACCAAACCATTCTTCATTCATGTTCAAGGAGTCAAAGAAATTAAGAAGTTTAACAGACTAACTTCGCAGCACATCATAAGCTTGTTACTTTGGAGAACAAATATTTTTTTAATATAAGTTTACAACCCGATTTTTAATGCTTGCAGTTGCATCTAAATTGCTTCCGAGCCAAGGACACGAGTCTTATCATTGAAGTCATGCACGATGGGGGAAAAAAAAAGGGGAAAAGAAACCACAACCCCCCCCTCCCTCCACTGAAGACATTCTCTCTTTAAACCATTCCTACACCATGTATTCATGTCGACTGCATCATATTGATTTGTCCCTACAATGTGATGTGGGTTTACTAAAGGATGATAGGGCTGCACACATGCTTTTTATAAACTCTGCATGCATGGCTGATTCTGTCTTAATATAGGACACATCAGCTAATTCCTTTCGTTTGTTTGTTTGTGTCTCTAGTGATGCAGAGGACCATAAACCTCTAAAAAAAGGAAGCCGGACACCTTCAGACAGAACTGTGAAAAAAGAAGACAGTGATGATAGTTTAGTTGACTATGGAGAAGGTGTAAATGGTCAGTTCAATGAGGATGGTTCCTTTATTGGACAATATAGTGGTAAAAAAGAGAAAGAACCCGCAGAAGGAAACGAAAGCTCTGAGGCTCCTTCTCCTGTAAATGCCATGAATTCATTTGTGTAACCAGAGAACTCGATCCCCTTGTATCTTCAGTTTGCTTAAAGCACTTGTGACATCCTTCTCCTCACGCTCTGAACACGCAGGTAACGGAGCTCCTCACCACGAGGTGTTAATGTTGATGAGAATATGCAGGCCCATACAGCGTATTGACACAGGAAGTGGTGCGCCAGTCCGAAGCAAAACACGAAATTCAAGTTCCATTCAAAACTTCGGTATTTTTACTTTTTTTTTTAAAGGAACTGACACAAACAATAACATCAACTTGTAATTTTATTTCCTGTTGAAAATACGGTATACTGCATGGGGGAAAAAAAAAGTTCACAATTCACAGGTAATCTCGTGTACACTATAAAAACATGGTTTGACAATTTGTTCTGCAGTCCTCAGCTGAATCCCTGGATATGAATTCTGTTTTCATTGTCAGAGTGTTATAGTAGTATTATATAGAACTTCAATGTCTTTGTGGACATTGTTGTGAAATTGGTGACTTAATGTCTAGCTATCATATGTCTTTTTGCAAGACAGTTAGGAACAGTATGTACAGTATATAATTGCTAAATAATTTAAGTATGACACTTGCATTTGCTGATGCTTAATGAGACCCTCTTATCTGCTCTTTGCTCCTATTACTTTATAGCCTTTTTAATCTATCAAGTATTACAGCAGTACAGTGTTCTATTTTTACATCAAAACACATTGAATTGATCTTAGGGCATAGAAGATAGGCATTGCAATGCATTTTGGAATTTGTACAGTCACTGAAAGAAAAACTTTAGAAATGAGAGAAAATATTCCAGAAAACATGGGGCAGAATACATTCAGTGCCTTTATACAATATGCATTCCATAACGCGCTGTACTACTACATCATCTGGTGCAGTAAACTGTGATTAGTGGACTATTATCATTGCCAAATAAAGTAAAAATGCAAAGGAAAAAAAAAAAAGTGTTATGAAACTGTTGTGCTAAAAATAGAAGGTTTAAATATTTCAAACTGCACAAAGAAGAGTGTGGTTTTTTTCCCATTAAAAATAAACCAAACGCTTTCTAGACGGTCACAGCACAACATGTTCTCATGGCCTTAGAAGTTTTTTT
>NW_008604641.1:0-34570 GCF_000691845.1 Merops nubicus
AAACGCCTTACTGAAATCAAGATAAGATTCAGCAGCTTCCTGGGATTCTGAGTTGTAGACTAGGAACTGTGTAGCATTTTACTTTCAAACCTCTTATCTGTGAAAATTTTGCATTCAGTTACATTAAATTCTCCATTCTGATACAGGTATGAAATAAAAATATTTAATACTGTCATTTATTTTTAATTGTATAAGTGAAAAACTGTGATAGTATATAGCCTCATTCCTCCTGCAAAAAGTGCCCTAACATAGGGGGGAAAAAAAAAGAAAAAGGCATTTCTGCTGATTGTAGATGTGCTACAAACACCCCTGAGCTATCATTTGCTTCCTTATCAGCACTGGTCAGACAGAAGAAATGACTTCTGCTTGCAGGCACTCCAGCAATGATGTTTGAGAAGGAAATATGTAGGTCTTTTTTCATTGTTAAGGCATTAAGAGATGTTTGAGACAATTAAATTACTGCTTCTTAGACCTTTAATTAGAAATAACGAGGCTTCACGCAGTTAAACGATTTTGTAGCAATGGACACTTGCATCCTGGTTGTAAAAAGCAGGCAACCTTAGCATCTTGTTTTAAAAGTGATTAACTATATTCTCTTAATGCACCTCATATAGACTTTCTAAATCCCAAGGGAAGTTTACCACTATTTGAAAATCCGGGTGCTCAACTGTGCAGTCAAAATCAGCAAACTTTAGACATCTGTGAACTTGCAAAAAGTTGAATTCCAAGCCTAAGCATACATGTGGAGAAACATTTGATCATTCTTCACAGCCGTTGGGTTCAACACCCACCCCAGCATCATAAAATGTACTATAAATTGCAAACATATTGATTCTGAACAGAAATGTCATAATCACAATCATCCAGAATTTGATGGAGAAGTCTTCTTTGCTTTCCTTGAGTATTAAAATAAACAGGAAGGTGGAGAACAAGGTTTGTTCTCATGTTCCTCAAAAGACCCTTTTTGATTTAAGACTACAGGGAAAGTGAAACAACAGCCAGCTTTGGATGCTGAGCTACCACACTGGGAACTTCTCCATGGAAGTCAGGCAACGTCACCATGCACAGGGAGAACCTTGTTCCAGCTCCTTCCCACGCCCCCACACAGCACCTGACACCACCACTGAGGTGTCTGTGATGGTCAAACAGCTGGTGAAGCACAGCTCACCCCTGGAAGCTCCACAGCAGAGCTGCTGGTGTCTGAATCCCCTTCTGGAGCCCAGCCCAGTCACGACGAGGTACCACACTGGCTCCGCTGCTTCACCAGCAGCACAGAGCCTGCCAGGCCAAGCAGGCAACCAGTCTGTGTGCTGGGCTTCTAGCCTGGCTCCCAGAATTCACAGTCACCAAAAATTGCATTGTGGTCTCACAGGTACAGATAGAAGAACATTGCTTTGGATGAATAGCACCCATACTTACTCATCGTGAGCTGGGTGCTGAGTGATAGCCTCCTTCTGACAGAAACACATCCATCCTCACACCGAGGATCTTTTACTCCTCTTAAACCAGCCAGCAGTGACATTTCATGTACTTAATACAATAAAAATCACACCGAATTCCTGACTTACCTCCCACCAGCTTTTGCACCAGTGTAACACCGCTGCCTTCTTCTGTGGGATTTAACCCTGACTTAAACCCACTGTACATCAGAAGAAGCTGCAGAATTCAAGTGTTTCTGCTAAAGAAATCTGCCCAAGTACAGTGCTGTGGGGAGAAACAGATTTAGGAGGCATGGATCAGTCTGCCCAGTAATGGTGTGCCAGCATTTTCCAAAGTTTTCCTTTATTTTTTTCCACCACCTAGAGATCCATTTGGGGAAAGAACAAGTAGATTTTAACAGTACGGGCAAAGGAAAAACATCTAATATGGTAACTATTGCTTTGCCTGGTCCCTCATGCCATGTAAACACTGCAGTCAATGCCTTACACTAGCTTGCTTTAGCAGGAAGCACTTCTTATGCTTTCAAATTGCTGTCACCTCTATTTTAGCACAGTCAAGTGGAACAGGACTCCAAGTTTGTGTCCAGGCCACCACCTCTTCTCCTGCAGACTTGTTCTTAGGACAAGATCAAAGATGCAAAACCACCACATGTCAGTTTGCTCCTCTTTCTGCCACAGAAATTGTTCCGGGTGTGTTCCGTGTTTATTTTTTCGGGCTCCCAGACACATGAAACACCCTCCAGGGAAGACCTCAAGAGACTGAGTCACTGAAGTGCCCAGCGAGTCTGTGCACACGTGGTAGCACGAGAGCTTGCATTCAGGACTGCCTTCAACTCCCCAACCCCAGACTCCTTACAGCGCAGGACGGTCAGCAGATGGAGTCTGAGGGAATCTTCCAGGAAAACCTGGATCGATGTGATAGCCACACATAGAGAAAGTTCATTTGCTGCCATCTCTTATACCAAACCTTCACCAGCTATTGAGATCCCTACTCTGTAAGCAACTACCAGGTTCAGATGGGAGGCACCAGGAGAGGCTAGGCAACTCCCAGCTTGCTGGACTATGAATCAGCCCAGATCCACAGAACCATTTTCCCCAGATAAACTCAGCCTAAGCACCAGAGACCTCCGTGCCCAGGGGAACATTTCAGTCACACGGCAGCTGAGGCTCAGAGGGAGTGGGGGCTTGCTGTTGGAGCCCCCTTGACTTCAAAGACCAAAGTCATAAAACTGAGTGCAAACCACCATGCCTGTGGGAAAGCAAAGCCACTGTCACTGCCTCTGTGCTGCTGTGTGACCCAAAGCTGGCACTGGCCTGCAGAACAAGGTCAGAGCACCCTGCTAACACGGCAGCTCTCCACCACACCAACTGCTCCTTACACTCTGTGATCACTGAGTGCATGTTCCACTTCATGGCTTCCTTTAAAAAAAAAAAAAAAGAACAAAAACACTTTGTGGATTCTTTAAAATTTATATGATAAACATCACTGAACAGATTTAATAATGCTCAATAACCCAAAAGTCGAAGCAAACACTGACACTATCTAAATAGAAATAACATCTGTGTACATTTTAGATTTGAGTGTAATCATGAAAGAAGAATGACAAATTTAAGTAGCTGCATTATTTCTTTGGTCTCTTAGGACCATGCTAATATTTGGCTCCTTTCCCTTCAACATCTTGCATTTATTACAGAGTTACAGGATGAATGAAAGCTACAGTTTGTTGAACAATAGCTTCCTTTTAATGCTTTCAAGTCCATTAAATCTTCTGCATTTTTATGACTTGCCAAAATAAAGGACAACCTATTAATATTTTGCAGCAGTGGAACTGAAGTACATACTATGTGCAAACTGATGCATAGAAAACAATGCACAGAGCAGAAAATCACACCCAGACACACATCTACGTGATACACAAATGACCAAATTCAGAGTTCTACTATTTTGCAATGATCTCTAAATGTATTTCAAAGAATTAGAAAAAAAAGTGCTCAAAAAGCATCATGAAACAAGCTGCACAGGTGGGGCTTTTTTAGATCTTCAGATTACTTTAAAAAGGAACACAAGTGCAAAATAAATTGTGTCGTGTTTGCAAAGACAGAACCCGAAAAGCATTAATTCACTGAGCTGCTTTTGAAAACTTCTTACAACTTCCAGCTTCACTGCTGGTTTGTGCCATGCTGCTAGCTGCAAACCAAGTCGAGCGTGGGAAGCTTCCTTCTGATTTATCCCGAATCATTCTCCTGAACACAGGGCCAAAAACTCTTTCTGAATACCCCGTTTTCAGAGTTCTATTGGTGTTAGAATGGCAGCCTTCCCATACATGAACACAGGTGGGTTTGGTGAAGCTGTTGAGAAATAGCATGTTAATAAACATAATAGTCTGGGGAAGCGGAGGCTGTGAGGAGACCTTCTTGCTCTCTACAACTCCCTGACAGGAGGCTGGAGTGAGGTGGGTGTTGGTCTCTTCTCCCAGGTAACCAGCAATAGGGTGAGATGCAATGGGCTGAGTTGTGCCAGGGGAGGTTTCGACTGGATATTAGGAAGAATTTCTTTTCTGCCAGAGTGGTGAAGCATTAGACCAGGGTGCCCAGGGAGGTACTGAAGTCCTCAGCCCTGGAGCGGTTCAAAAAAGGCAGCGGTTCAAAAAACATGTGGGTGTGGTACTTCAGGAGATGGTTTAGTGCTCAGGGTAATGTTGGGTGGACTTGAGACCTCTTAGAGGTCTTCTCCAACTTTAATGATTCTATATTTGTGGTCTCATGGAAGCACAATGTCCACCACACTGTAGTCAACACTACACCAACAGTTGCAGGAAATATTGCAAGCTTGTGCCAAAACCATTTTTGGTCAGAGAAAAACCTGAAAGCTCTCAGAACGTGGGCCAAGTGGAAGCATCTCTTGCTTTAACTCACCTCCTACAGCTGCTTTTAATGAGGCAGAGTGCAAAACAGATTCAAAAGCAAGAAAGCAAAGTCAGTTTTGGAAGGTGGGAAAAGAGAAGTTTGAGTTTCCTCACCTTGATGGGGTACAATGTCTTTAGAGCTAGTAATATAGAGCAGAAAGAAAAAACAGCTTCCTATTACCGTGCACAGGGGCAAGGTCTCCACTGAAGAGTCTCTACACGAGCTTGTCTGCACTACTAGCATCAGATGAACAACCCACCATGTGCCCGTTGACAGAACACCTGCCCAAGCTGGAAGGTCAGAATTCTGTGCCTCTGTCTGTGCCTCACAACTGTGGGCAGTGCTCCTGGACTGAAAGTCAACGAGCAGGATCATTTACAAGCTGCTGCTATCGTCCTGTAACACTCTGCTCAGTTCCAAGTGCAATTTATGACTGTTTCTAACTTAAAACTTAGGAAAAGTTACAAGGGCTTCAAACATCTCCAGCAGTGAGACCTGCAGAGCAAGGAGTACCTGGCCTTGCCCGAGCAGCGTCTCCTGTGCTGGGAGTTTGGACAGCTGCCTGCCACACAGACCCAGGGAAGCCTGCTGCAGTCTGAGCTCCTCCAGAGCAGCAGGCCCACTCCTGGAACCTGGTCGTGTGGGCAGGGCTCAGATGCTTAGGAAGACCAAATTCCAAACGCTCTGTTGCAAGACTGACTTCCAGTAACAGCGATAGGAACCAGCACCATTAAGGACCATCTGAAAGCTTCTACCTTGGCACAAAAATCAGTCCTGTCCCTTGTTTTCATGTGCACAGATCCATCCTGTCAGCCTTGGCATGGCTGCACAACTGTACAGGAAGCACCCACCCCCTCAGAAGCCGCCCCAGCCAGCAAACCCACGGCCTCCTCCGAACCCAGCAGCCCCACAGCACACTTCCTTCTACTTTTTCTGTAAACTTAAACAGCTGCTTTACTATAACATCTTGTACTGGGAGGAAAACGTGCAGCTCATTTTAGGGCGCTTTGATGAACATCAAAACTATTAACTTTGGGTTATTTTGGTATTTGATTCTGGAAATGTACTAGAAATAGCATCACTGAGTTTGAAAGAGGCTCCCTGCTTCACAGGCTGGTGATGTGAAGGAGAAAAAAGGCAGCAGACACATAAGCCTAAGAGACACCTTAGTTAAAAACAGAACAGTCCACTGAGAAATAACATCTTTTGTTCTCTCTGGTCATTTAGCCACAAAATCAAATGATGATTTCTGTAGACTGTGTGCTGGGGAATATATCTCAACTGCTAGCAGTAAAAACCACAACACAAACATTTTTCAGACTTAGCGGCCTTGGCTTTATCATTAATAAAGCAACAGCATATAGCAAAGCTGCGAAAGTACTTCTCAAAGAGAGGCCAGAGGAAGCTCTGCAGCTCGCTCTACCAAACCATAGCAGCTCCTTCTAAAGAAAACAATGCACAGAGGAGTTTATAGAAAATAACTGCACTGTTATGCTTCACAACATCAGTTACAGTTTGCTAACTTGATTCTGAGCCGCTCGCTATTTCACTTTCAGCTTTTTGTGAATACAATGAATGAGCTGGTGATGAAACTCAGCTGTTTATTACTGCCATGTACTGCTTTTCAGTACAGTTGTCCATTATGTTACACACTGTAATTATAGGGTGCAATTAGTCCTTTTTCAAGTGAGCAGTCTCATGTAAAACTAGATCAGCTGGCCAGCAGAAAGCTGGAGACCAGATGTGGTATTAGCCTTTTATGACACCACTGGGCTTCCGCTGATAGATAAATAAAGTTCTTTGGGAGTGTTTGTGCATTAGAAGGCTAGTAGACATCTAACATCCCCGTGGTAAGATGATCTAGAAGAGCAGCAGAAGCCTCCAGGACCACGGCTGGGCCTGCTGTAAAGCTGTGGCTATCGGCATTGTTCTCCTTCCGTCAAAACGGGATTCCAAGAGATGATTCATGTAACTCATACCTGCCAAGTTCAAACCTGTCAGCTATTACTTAATCATATCAATTCACAGTTTTAACTGGAGCTGAGCCAAAATAACTGAAGAAAGAACTGCGGCTGTGCTTCAACAGCGTTAGCTATGCCTTTAATGTTTTCCAAGAACTAATAATTTATAAAAATGGCTCTCAAAATCTACAAGGGAAAAAACCCCACGATAAGTTATGTATCTGAAGGTAGCTTGGTTCTTCACATAACTACAACTATCTTTGAAGTTCTCAGGTTTAACAGCCATCACACTAGCAGCAGCAACGACGTTATCTGATTTATTTGATCAGTCACTAACAGGGACAGCAATGACTGGAAGCCACAGCTACAGCAAGGAGCACACAATTCCCAGAATGGACTACAGTTCACAGAACTTGTGAAATAGCTTTGAATGACAACTCTGTAACCACCATTTCTATCAAGACAGATCTACAGAAACAGGCTACATTGCTTAAATTAGTTGGTGGAACTATTCGAACCGTTTTTGTGTTTATTAAAAATAAAGCATCTGGTTTTATTTCTTTGGGCTAAATCCCCGTGCACAATTGCAAAGATGTACAGTGAACTGAAAAGTCAGTGGTTTTCCTTAGAAAATGAAGCATTCCAGTAAAAACAAACAACAGCTTGAACAATATTTTCCTAAAAATCAACCCTGGGTCATTGCTCCGTGGGATGAGGCAAACCCCCAATATCTTCTCAAGCATGGTTCGTGCTGCGGGGTGGTTTGGGGTTTTTTTTGACATTTTTAAGTATTGTTGTAAAAACAGCCAGTCCCAGAAGGTGTGTCAGCCCAACAGTGCAAGACTTGCACAGAGACAGACAGGATTTATACTGGGCTCTAAAAAGTGGATTGCCTTCAGCCTGGTTTCTTCAGAACAGACACTTGGTAGATACAGCTGCAACTTGTTTGAACGAGGACAACTTCCAGTGCCAAAGTCCCACACAGTTTTTTCTAACAATTTTCAATACATAACAGTCTGTTCACTAAAACCAGTGAAAAAAAAAAACCTCTTAACTGGAACCTATGCCTAGGTAAGGGTGAGGACAACATTTAAAGAACAAGACATTGTAGGTTATAAACATAAAAGTATTCAGGAGCAGACAAGTCATATTAACTGTGGACTACTGCTGTATGAAACCCAGAAGTCCAAAATGTGATTAGGTGGGGACACAACTGATGTACAAACAAAATGTGGTTATGCAGAGATATTGCTGGTTTATGTTGCTTGAGGAGAAGGACTTCTTAAAAAAAAAAAAAGAAATCTGCAGCCTTCCTGCAAATGAGAAGCACAGAGAATGTAGAATCTGCGCCAGCTGCACAGAGTGCCAGGTACCAACAGCAGAGAGGAACAGATGCCACCATCACAGAAAGAGGGGGCAGTTGTTGGAGCTCCGACACACTGCATGCACATTTCACACAATTGGGCTTGGAGAGCGAGCAGCCCAGGCTTGCCAAAAACACTACAGACTTCCCTCTGTTGCCTGACTTGCACAGTGGCACAGACGAGGATTCCTGAGGCACTGAGCACTTGCTTGTTACCTATGGAGCATATAAAATCTAAAACATATCTTTAGAATCCAGATGTGACCAGAGTACCAACTAAACTCTACAGCTTGTCTCTAGTAGGTCGCTGCACTGCACCTTCACGTTTCCTGGCAGGGATGCACTTCACAGTTGCCAGTAACTTTAGGACACAGAAGAAATTGAGGTATTTTATTTGTATATCTCTGGTGTATTAAATACTATCAAGAAAGGAAAGTATAACACAGTTTTAAAGACTTGCACTAGTTAAGAAGAAAGAACCAAAAATCTCTCTTCTATGTCAATCAAGAGAAATCAGGAGCATGTAAAAGTCTTTTCATTCTTCTGGGAATCTTTTCATTAACAGAAAAGCAATCAGACAGGAGTCTCTAGAGAGAATTTTCTCAACCCTCTGATTAAGGAGTTCAACAGGCAGTAGGAAAACTAATACGTTTGTTTCAGAAGGTCATGAACTATTCATGATTTCCAGCTGAATTAGTTAGGTGGTCCATTATGACCTGATTCTAAAAATTTAAGAGAAAAACAGCTACAAGAGACGGGATTAGCTTAACAAAGATGAAATTGGGGGGGGGCGGGGAAGATTGTTTGCTTTTCAGGGAGTTTCTTCTTCTCTAGGTACTAATGTAGAAATACAGGAAATTATGTCTAAGTTGCATTAAAGAGTTAAGGTCACAAATAAGACTTAAAACCTCCTCCTTTTTAAAAATAGAGATTAAATGTGTATTTATCAACAACTTTAAAACAAAGAAGACAGCCTTTATGTAGCAGAACAGCAATAATGCAGCACTGTGTGTTCAACAGTGAAGACTCTCTAAGCCAGAACTGCTAGCTGGCTCAGGAACCGTGCTGCATGTGCCCACACACCAGGCCTCCAGCCCTCAGCCACAAGTGGCAAAGGATCATCACCCACCAGGGCAGTCCAACACTGAGTGGCACAGTCTGCACAGTCACTGTGTACTTCTCGTTCCTCCAGAAGCATGGGCCCCAAAACCTTTCAGCTGTTTCTTCTGAGTCCGAAATGAGGAACATCAGCTTCATTTGCCACTACTGTGAACCTAGTAACTCAACCCACCCTTCCTTCTCAGGCTACTCTACATAGGAAAGCCTTTGCAAAATAAACTAAGGAAAACAAAATTCCCACGGCTAAATCTCGGTGGGGACACAGTCTTCCCATACAAGTAATCTTCTGCAAACTCTTTAATCCAGTGGCTCTTGTGGTTTTCGTATCCTTGGACAATTCCTGCCCACCAACACTAGTGACACACCAGCATGCAGCAGCCTCACCCCAGCTTCAGCTGGGAGCACTCCGTGTGCTGTCCCACAGAGCAGCTGCAGGCTCGCTCGGCCAGCAGGGTGAGTGCCACCAGGGCTTCCACAGCACACCAAGAGACGCAGTCGGCTAGGTTAAGGGCAAAGGTGACGGCCATGGAGAAAAGATACAGGCAAGTGATGCTTCAAAACCAAAAACCTTGCCTGCAACATCTATTTTTGGCAGTCTCCTCTTGTAGATTATTTTGCAAACGTATTTGATCTCATAACACCATAAGGTAACTGAAAGGGCATGTTTGCTTGAAGACACTCACCTTGCTCACGGACTTTCTTTACAGTCAGAACAAAGAATTTTGCTTGACTACTGAAGAAAAATCGTGGAAAATACTTCTATGACTGACCAACAGCCATTGAATCCAAATCACTATAAATTTAGGAAAATATTCTGGGTGTTGCTTTTTAAAATTTCAGAGGCTTACAAGCCTGTATCAGTGGAACAACTAAAGCTGGATGAATACTTAAAATAATCCTATAAAAAAAGAATACATTTTTCTTTTTGGTGAAGAGCTCCTCCTCAATTTATCCTCTAAATTCCTTCAAGTAGAGTCACTGGCATGTGTTCAACACATGGGTCAGCACTGGCAGAAGTACAGATGTTGGTGACTTGATAGCTAACCAGATGTTTGTGGGGAACTAGCTCCAGTTATTCCCAGAGGAGAGCACATAAAGCCCATTAGCACTAATAAATCAACACATCTATTTTCCTCCTGAAATTCCTTCCTTCAAAAAGAAAATACATGAAGGTAAGTTTTTCCAATCACATGGACTACAGAGATTTTTACAAGACAAGTCCCAGTCAAAGACCGAAGACCAAAGTAATGAAACCTCTGCAGAAACTTGTGCAGTCCTCAGTGGAAATAAAGCTGCCGTGACACCGTCTTTCAACGTCACCACACATATCCAGGCGTGCTCCGAGATGAGTGGGGCTTCACAGGATCACAGGACGTGCTTTAATTCAAGTAGCTGCATAATTGCAACCCCTTGCGTGCTTATGCATCTCCTAAGTCTACTGTGGTCAAATCAAAATTCAGCACATCATTTTTTCCACATTGTACCAGCAGCAGAGGAATCTTTGTAAGACAGAAAAAGTATACGCTAAAAAAAGATGTCTGAAGAATTCATAGATCTGCTTGGCTTACTTTCAAGTTTTTCTGCTTAAAGCTTTATGGCTCAGATCTAAGTGAGCTGACTCAGGGACCAGCCCGAGTCAGGAGAGCAGCTAAGAAGCTCCCACGAATAGTCCTGAACTTTCAACACCTGGGGACTAGCAAGGCTGTTAGAGGCGAGGGACTGTTTCCCCACTGGGCTTTGCCAGCCTTCAAGGGCTGCCACAAAAAGCCCATTTGTGATTTTGATTGATGGAGTATCTTAGAGCATTGATGCTCACTTTGTCAACAGGGGTTCCTTGAGACAGCTCGCCAAAGAGACCAGGATGTCACATTAAGTGCCCACTTCACTAAGCTGCTTCTGTGCCCTCACAAAATGCCACAGACCTGCATTACATGCACTAAAAGGACCGTTCTCTGAACTTGGAGGTTTCCCCCTCTTTGCAGAACCTGTTTATTCCTGTATGAGAAAGGTGTGTGCAACTGACCTGGTCCATTTCTCTGGTACCCGTTTTCCCTAGTGTGTCCAAACTCTTCCAAAATGCTTCATAAAACCCTTGCAGAACTTTCTTGCTTCCTTTCAGTGTCTTCCCACGAAAAGGAGCAGTTCTCTCAATTTTTACACCTGAAACTCACATTTTCAACTTGGGCCCTGATTCTGGAAGGTATTTAAGCATAAGCTCTACCTCCAGAGGACCTCTGATGTTCTCAGTTATCCCACTGAGTGCAGGCCCAAGCAGAGAGAAAGGGAAGATTTTTGTGAGAATGCATTATTACAGTTTTCTTCTACTTCCTCACCTTTTAGTAAAGCATTGCTGTATTGCTTCCTCTATTGCTTATGGGTATTATTTGGTACATTACAAGGCATACTCACTTTGTTTTGGTTAAACATGGGTCATCAATGATGGAAACAACTATAGGAATACTGTACTCTGACTTCAGGGTCAAAGTATCTATTCACATACATCTGTCATACTGGCTCTCATACACGAGTGTTAAAACCTCTCATACATATGCAGCTTTTATAGTTCTCTTTAAAGTTTTGCAATCTTTTGCTCAACAACTTAATGAAAAATAAGAGTTTCAGATAAATCAATCTACTAATGAAAACAAATTAGCTAGTACACTACAGCAGACTTCCAACAGGAACTAGTGAACCAGGACTGACGCAGCAATGCAACGCTCACTCTAGCTACAACTCAGATCCTCCTTTCCCAGGTGGCTTTGGAGGGAGCTTAGCAAACAAGCACTCAGAAGTAAAGCACCCAAACCATGCTCTATGTAAATGGCACGTTAAGCCTTTGCAAGCTCCAAGCCAGACAGAAGTGCCTTTAGGAAAGAGGGAGTCTCACGAATGCAAGGAGCACTGCAGAACAATGGGACAATGAAGCAGAAATCTGAAAATTTTCATAAATGAAGAGGCTGACAGGTTAAAAGAGGTTGGTATGTAGTTCAACACACACTACAGGAAAGACTGGACACATCTAACAAAAATACTTGGTGTCTATCGCATGCCCATCATGAATGGTCTAATCTTACTAAGGGCTCTAGTTTGCAAAGAAGTCTGGGGAGCTGTCTCCACTGGAGAAGAACTGGAGCACACTTGAGACCAGCATACCTGCTGCAGAGGAACCAGGCTACCACAGATGACTTCTGCACCTGTAAGCTGCACCTATAAATTGCATTTTACTTTACTGTCACTTGCTTTCTTCAGTCAGAAAATTACCCAGTCATGAAGTCAAAAACTTCACAGACGGAAAGTACAGAGAGCCTCCCAGTATGGGCACTTTCTGTCGTATCCCACAAACTCAGTCAATTTTAATCCCTCAATTCTGTCCTAACTTTGTATTTTTCACATTAAAAACATTTAACATATGGGGAGTGAACAGATCTTAACCCAAAGACAAAGTCTATAAAGAATTTGTCTTCTCAAAATACTTACCTTCATTTCAAGGTCATACGAAGTCAATAAAAATAAAACAATTTCTTGTACTTGACTCAGGTATCACATTTTCAGCCCAGTTAAAAAAAAAAAGTCAACATGAAGTTTTAAAAAGGAGGGGGAGGAGAGAGAAATCAGCACATTGAAATATTCTGACAGCAGTTTGGTTGGTTTTGTTTCAGAAAGAATTACAAAGTTCAGCCATTTTCATCAAGCAAATCTCCATTTCTTTTTCTAGATCTTTAAGTTCATTTTAGTAAACACCTCCCACTGTTTATGTTCTACGCTCTGAAACCCCAGAACCAATTGCTTATTTTAAGAAAGACCCTTTGGCATGAAACTCTATCTGTATAACCCTGTAAAGGGATCAATCCATTCAGAAGCACTGAAAGAAACCAAGAGAGAAACAACCACCCAACCAAATAAGAAATTGCTGGTAGTCTGAAAATGAGAGGGTAACAGATAAAGCAGAAGAAATTCAGGGCCCTGAAGAAAAACACATTTGCTGCATTTTAGATCCATTTGCATTTTGGCAAACACAACATTTACCCTAGTTCTGCAATACAGTTCTTAATCCACAAATCCCCATGGAACTTCAGTGCACACTTAAGTTTTCTTCCAGGAAAGGAGATTTGTGAAACAGGGCCTTACACTTTGCAAAATCATTTCAATTCCATAAGGCCGTTTCAGTTCCTCTGATAAATCTCCTGACTTCTCATTCCACAAGTGTCAAATTGTTGAAGACTTGTTTTTATTTTGTCTTTCAGATCAATGTTGTATGATGACACTTTCCTGAGATTATGGAAAAAAAATGTTGACTTGATTAATCTGCTCTGAGAAAGTTTATAAACCAGCTCCTTGTGAAAGGAGTTCCCAGTTCAGTTGGAAGTGACCTACAACCACCTTCTAGCCTGACTGCCTGACCAGTTCAGGGCTGACCAAGTCAAAATATCTTGTTCAGGGCATTGTCCAAGTGCCTCTTAAACACTGACGGGCTTGAGGCACCAACCACCTCTCTAGGTAGCCTGTTGCAGTGTCTCACCACCCTCTCAGTAACAAAATGCTTCCTAATGTCTAGTCTGATCCTTCCCTGGCACACCTTTCAACCAAATATTCTGCCCTGACTAAAATTTTTCCAATCTTGTGGAAATACCTTGCCCTCGAACTTTTTTTGCAACTTAGATGTCTCAGATGGTTCCCTGCTTATGGAGGGGAGTTGGACTAGATGACCTTTGGAGGTCCCTTCCAGCCCAGACATTCTGTGACTCTCTGGGACAGCATTACTCCTGCAGAAATGCCTCGCCTGGCACAAAGGTTACAGGAGGGCAGATGTTACTGAGACAAGTTCAGAATAGGAAGAACTCTTAGAAAAGTTGTTCAAGCCAGAAAAGTAAAGGATTTTAAAATTTCTAATCAGGCTCCATTCCTACCCTTCCTCTCCTCAGTGCTGCCCTGGCCACAGGACTGAGCAGGAGGCACCTGTCCCGGGCAGAGCCCTTTCTGATTTCTTAACCTTCATGCAACTGAAACACAGGTTTCATTATCAGGTTAGGAACAGATGTCCTACATGCAGCTTCTAAACAGAAGTGTTTAAAGAGACACGGCTACACAACACTTGGCAAAACTTCCCCATCCTAATGCAGAGAAGCTCTGTAAGAACCAAGAGCTTCCTGATTCAAGAGACTGTCACAGCCTCCCTGAAATGGAAATTCACTGAGGCTGGAAAGCCTGCACTGCAATTTACTGAATGACAGCTAGAGAGAACATACCAACAGTAATTTAGCAAAGACTAACAGAGCAAGAGACACAAGCCATTAAAAATAAAAGTGGCATCAGGTGAAAGGGTTTCCAAATTTAGCAGATATGACCTTGAGGACTGGTTTTCAATCTTCTCTTCAGAGATCAGGTGCAGGAGATTTGCTACTTAGGGAATTTCAACTTGATGAGGGAAGCAGAGAGCACAGCATGACACAAGGAGAACTTCACAGGAGCCCTTAATCTGATTCTGAATAGAACAGAATAAATCAGTATTTATGAAATTTTGAGTTGTTTAATATACTTTAGGTAATGCTGGTTCTTCTAGGAGGTTCAGGAACATCAGAAATTTCTCTACAGTATCTGGGCATTAAGGCCACTCAGATACAGCACAACATGCAAGCAGTCTGTCACACTGGCCAAGACAAACAGCCATCTACATCTTCCTGAAGACAAAAGGTCTGGTATTAAAGTGGGACCTTGACGTATGCAAAAGCATATACCCACTGGTCCTCAAAATCTGACATCTAATTTAGCTGAAAGCTGCTAAAGTGTCACAGAACTATGCAAGGAACACTCAGAAATTAGTTGTGGATCTTGTGGTTAAGTGCGACAGCATGGCATGGACTTTTGGGGCGGAATGCAGTTCTCATTCATCACGAAGCAACCACCGTACTGGAAAAACTAGAGACTGACCCAGTCCCAGGTCTTGCAGCACAAAATCTTTAGCATCAGATCTTCACACAAAGCTGTATGAAGCCCTGCAGTTGACAGCTCCAAGGTATAGAATAACATGCCCACGGGACCTGCCCAATCTCTCACAGTCTTTCCCATCTTTAATATACCCCAAGAATTTCTTCTTGTTTGTTTTCCTGTCTTTGACTCTTTGCTCTTCAAATTCCACGTCAGGCTCTTCAGTTTCCTTCTCACACTGCCCACTCTGGACTGCACCTCTGTCTCTAGGACTCACTAGTGTTGGATTTCCAGTTTCTAACAGCTATTTCTTTTTGCTCAAATAACCTCCTGAACTTTGTGTTTAAGCATATGGATTCACTTGCCTTTCTGCACAGATTATGGTGTGCTTAAGTAGCTACTATGCCTAAACCAAGACTTTAATTTCTGTAATCATAGCCATATATTTAAACAGTGTTCACATTGTTCTAGTAATCAAGAGGGGACCCCAAGCACATTGGTCATCATGTTTTCCAATCTCTACATAATCTAGGTTGAACTTCAACTGTAAAACTCTAACGTGAGTATGAGAACTTGCACCTTTAAATTTCAGCCTACATAAACCAGATCCAGTCTTCAGCTAACAGAAGCCATGAAGGTAGACAAGCAGTGTTAGGATCTCCAAGTCAAACCTAGCAGTAGCATCTAAGTCTGTCTCTATCACATGGACAAAAAGTGGGATGTTCTAGCTACAGATATTTGTGCAAGGGTGCAACAGGAAAACTTTCAAAGAGCCCTAGGCTCAGAAAACTGCAGCATCCCTGGAAATGCTGCTTATTAACAACTTTAGGCAAGATTTGCCATGGAGATCTTAGGAGTCTGCACATCAGTGATCTCTTTAAAAATCTCTGTACTTCCTGAAATGCTTGCACACATCTCACAGCCCACAGTACTCAAGCATCTGGGACTTGTTTCCCATTTCACTAACCTGAAAAAAAAAAAAGCAAAAATTAATCACAGGCCGATCCCCTTGCTACAGAAATCATCCTGTTCTTTTCTGTGAGAAACTCGGAGAGTAAAGTCCCTCTCCAACTCAGAGTATTAAAATTTGTCCCCTCATGAGTTGCTCCACTGCATGGCTTCAGGGGTCTACCTCAATCAATAAACACATTATCCACAGATTAATGACAAAAGTAAATTGCCATATATCATCCCTCTTACATCTTCAGTATCCTCCATGGATTTGCCTCCTTCAGCCTCCATGAATTAATCTCCTCCACTCTTCCGGACCATCCATCACACTCTTCCCTGCCCTGACTCCCTATCTCCTTACACCACAGAATGTCTTTCATCTCTCTTGCAGTCACATTTTGGAACAGCTCTCTTAACTCTATTAATCTCTATCTGAAGACCATTTTTCTTATAGCTATATGACCTCCTCAAGTTTTTTCCTAGCAGAACAACCATTCCCTTCTCACTTTTTCTTACAACATTCATACCTTAATTTAGTCACATCACATTCCTTTGTGTTTAACCACTGAATAATGCAGAAGTGCCAAATACAAAAAAAAAGCTCCATGCTAAATTCACGCTGCTTACCCAACTGAATTATACAGCTGCAAGCAGACTGAAATCCACTGAAGGAGGAGTAAATGTTTTGTACGAAACTTGTACCTATAAAGATAATTTACCACGCTATCTTTTAAATGTACATTTGCTTTTGCAAGGCATTTGGAATCTATTCTAAAACAAAAGTCACTGGAAACTGTATTCCCTCAGGTGGCATAGAGAAAAAACTTCTTCAGCTAAAGTTTTAATTAATTACTACCTTATTAATACTATATGTAATTCATGCAATAAAAAAACCCTTACACTATAATATCCATTGCTGCTGTGACTTTACACAGCCACCAGCCTACACTTGTACCATACTTCCAACACACAGACCCCATACTGTACTTTCAAAATCTTAAATGTTGCCCAATTATAGCTGTTTTCAGGAAATCAAAGGCATTTAAGCCTGTGCATGCCCAAAGGACAGGGGGAAGTAGAGCTGCTTTTCTCTCTGTATGCCTTTCTGGCTGCTTCCCACCATGAGATTGCCTCCCTTCTGTCACGAACCACTTTGCAGAGTGGAACATCAATCTAAACCTTTCCTGTCAGGTTGGTGGGTAACATCCCCATTCTCCTTTCTCTGTGGGTAGACCAGCTGCTGAAAACATTTATAAAAGGAAAACAACAGCAAAAGAACCAAGTTTTAACTTTCCTGAAGTGTCCAAATCAAAGATCATTGAAATTAAATCCTGATTCATCCATCTTCCTCACGACACTTCCTCCTCCTCTTCCTTAGAAGCCTGAATGTAAGAATTAGTCCAGATCTCTGTTTCTCCAGCTGGCAGCTCTCGTGGGCTCCCCACAGCCGCTGAGGCGCAGGGGGGGACGGCAGCCCAGAGCTCCTGCACATGGGCAGCCTGCTCTGCAGCTGTGCCAGCTGTGCCAGGGGCCTGCAGGACACGCTGCACTCCTGCTGCTCCGCTGGGCAGAAAGGCTAAAGCCCCCGAGGAGCACTGGACAGCTCTGAAGTCATTCCTCTGCAGCTGACCTGGACATTTATAACAAATGACATTTCACAAAATATTCAAGATAATAGGAACAGGACATTTGTTTCTGCACACAGAAACACAGAAGTGCTAGCTCTGAGTTCAGCCCCAGAGTTCAAGCATCATCGTCATTCTCTGAAGCTGATAAGAAACCAAAGCTGGCTTTGAGGGTAAAAACCAGCAATGTCTTTGGAGAGTCTAACAGTATTTCTTTTTCTGAAGCATTCCTTGAAATTTAAAAAACAACCCACAGCACCAGACCTAACTTCATCTCTCCCCTGACACCACAAAATTGAGGCAGTAGGACTGGGGATAATATGGCTTTCTACCATGTGAGCTCCCGAACAGCACCAGGACACTACGGAGCAGCATGAAGGGAGCTGGCCAAAATGAGATTCATTAAGACATGAGCTTGAAACTTCTGACCTTTCAGAAATACCAGGGCCAGCCAACAAGAAGGGAAGCTGGTAACACAAAATGATAACAAATCATTTTTTGCTGTTGATGTCAAAAGAATTTTTTTGATGAATAAACAGCAGCAAGATATGAGCTACTGTAAGACACTTGAAAGGCAAGCATCATCGTGGAGTCAGTGATCATCTGTAACCAGCTACTCGTGCTCTATCCACCTCTGCACAGAGCATCGGGTTCCAGAACAAGGTCACAGATCCCTTCACGTTACCCAGAGTCGAGTAAAGGTACCAAAAGAAGCAGATACAACTAGCTGGGCATTTCCAAAGATTCCCATTAGTATGGTCACATCTGTACTTGACTGACTTCCAATATGGTTCAAACCCCACATAAGGAAAGATGGTTTTTGAGGGTAAGTATCAAATTCTTATCTGGCCACGTGGAATATCAGCTCAAGTTTTATGAGGTGTTTGTTATCTGTGTGGGCAGAATGAAAAACCAACTGCCTGCAGGCGCGTTTCCATATCCCATAGTCGTACACAATTCTATTATTGATTTACCTACAACTTTCTATCATCTTCCTGTACTTCCATTGATACACAGTGATACCTTGGGGTCAAGAGAGTTCCCATTTCTTTAAAACCTGGGTAAAACATCTTTTTCATCTCTTAGCTCTCCCTCTACTATGTAGCAAAATCCCTTCTACTCCATATAGACTGTTGGTCTTATGCACAAAGTTAATGAATAACTGATGAATTAACAGTGTCGATTTATTGTAAACAAATACCCACATTATACAGTCCAAAACAATAACATAAAAACCCAATCTTAATTAAAAAATTAAGCCATTAAGAATTGCTCAATTTCCTAAGCAATCTTAATTTATTTGTTAAGTTAGCCTTACTGAGCCCGAAGAGACTGCCCATGGAACACCACCAAGCACGTTTCTGAGCACCTCCATGATTTGCACTCCTACAGCAGACACTTAAGACATAAAACGAGGTTGATTTATCCTTCAAGCTTGCAAAACTGGTGTCATTTCACTGGAATCAGCTACCCTATAGATAGGAAACAGCACTCTGAGCTTCCCTTTATTTTTTCTGCAGCCTTATTCCCCTACCACCAGCCTCCTGACAGGTGAGAGATATTTCTACTGACAGGCTAGTAATTAACCTGCTGCCACAAAAGAATAACAAAGAGTAAAACAAAATGTGAAAAATTAAAGATTCATCACCAGTATCATAGAAAAATCTAGAAACAGCATCGTTTCAATTGAGGTTCTTTTCCCTGTGGTCATATAGTCTCTCCTGTACAAATGCTGTGTTGTTCAGTTATTACTTCAATTTCAGGATTTAATTTCCTCCTCAGCACTTGAGATGCAAGTAGGAAGGAAAGCAAAGAATGAAAAATTGAAACCAAAGAAAACGTCACTACACAAATCTTGTACTTCCTCTGAGCTGATGGACCAGGGGCTACAAAAGCTCCAGCTGCTTGCCCACCCCACCCTCACCGTCCACTCCCCATGAGGTGAAACCAAGTCAGTTTTAAAATCCCAGTTAATTTTTTTCACTTCAGAAAATTGAGTGGTTGGAGTTGGCTTCCGTTTATTTTTGTTTTTCCCTAGCATATTCTGCCTCCTCAATGAAAATTAAAGCTCAATACATTTTGTAGGCTTTCAACAGGAGTTATATTGGCTTTGCAAACACGTTTATTAACATCTTAAGCAGAAAACATCTTTCATATTTTGATTCAAACACTACCGTTCATTGAAAAAATATTTTGACAATAAACCTTAGTGCAATTTATCACTCCTCCTACACTTTTGCTATTTCTGGAAATTACTTTTTCTTCTACATGAAGCCTGCCAACCAAACACCACAAATGCTTTCCAAATCCAGGGGTGGTACTGGCCTGCCATGCCATGTTAGCAGGGCAGGGGAGCTGGGGAACCTGCACACCACTGCTTGGAGCAGAACCATTTGGGTTGGAGAAGACCTTTAAGACCATCAAGTCCAACCACTAACTGAAGCTCCAAGCCTCTCTAAGGATTTCTCATAATGACCACGAGGGGCCACAGGAAGGATGGTGCATGCTGGTTATGTGATGTTTGCTTTTACTTCACCTAGCTCCAAGCATTACACTTAATTCTTATTTACAGATAATTTTTTTAAATTCTCAGTAAGCATCTCTGTACAAATTCAGGAGCGGTTAAATGATTGGCTTAAAGTCACCAAGCTAGTCTTTGACAGATGCCAGAAAAATCCACATTTATGTATACAAGTTGACATTCCTTACGTGAAAATAGTTGGTTTCCTTTGTGCCACCTGTGAGGCTCAAAGCACTGACCATTCAACCCACAAATTAAGGATAAGTGTTGTCATTCCACACAAGCTCTCCTGCACAAGAAACAGGTACCTGCTCAAGAGAAACCAGCCTGGCTTACATTAGCCTAAATACATTAAGCTAGTTTCAGCCAGAACAGACACTACATCAACACGAACGTTCACCTGAGAGTCAGGCAGGTGCAAACTCTGCCCAGTGCAGGAGGTCCAGAAGAGAGCCAGCAAAGCCCCTCAGCTAATGCGTGTTGACCAGAAATGGGCCAAGCTCCCTGGATCACCCCAATGACACAGCAGTCAGATTTTATCAGCAAACACACTGTCTTAAACTGTTGCCCCATCCTGTCCCCCACGCTCTTGTAGAAAATCTGAGACACAGGAGGCAGGTGACTCACACAGGAGAACATGATGCAATTTCTACCTGTTGTAAGAGCACAAATAAAAGCTCCCCAGACACATCTGTCTACAGCAATGATTTGTATAGATCCACGGAAAACTGGAAGGATGGCGAGAGAGGGGAATCGATGAACCAGCTTCAGGAGTCCAAAAGCTTAAACAAGAAAAAGTCTATTATCTGAAGCCTTCAGTTCACTGTTCAAAGACCTACACCTACACTAGAGAATTGTCAGAAGTGAGAAAAGCTTAAAAATTACTAAGTTAATGAGACACAACCAACATTTACAAGCCTCTACTAATCCTCGTGGTTTAATCCCAGCAGTGCTCTGCCAGTTCTTACTGTCTAGCTAGCCATTCATTCCCAAATGAAATTAGTCAAGCTTTTGTGAATAATGATTGAGTAAAAACAAAGTTATGACTTAAGGAATTGGCCCCAGGATGTCAATTCACTGTCATAAAAATAAAAATTGGGCCCTGTATGCACACAATGGTTATTGGCACTAGTAGTTCCTTACTATTGAATAGGCATATAAATGCACATTTATTTTTTATTTTTGACTTGGTTTTAGGCAGCTATGCTGAAATTCACATTAGGGAAATTATTTTTGCACAACTACAAGCAGACAATGCATCAAAGCAAGCTACCAAATGTTCACACATTTAGAGTCGTCAAAGCCTACAAAGAACTGAGCAGGTCTCAAAAAAATCAGTGAACTTTCCCAAATTCTGCCGTAACACAAGGGACATTTCCAGGAATTTTAGCAACTGAGTGAGTTTGTTACCTGGGATGTCATGCCCATTCTTGAGCAATGACAAATCAGGAACAAAGACAAGGGCCTGAACGTCACATGCAGGCAAAAGAAGAAGATGTCAGAGAAACTCAGGGCTGCACCAAGCCAAGAACCTGGTGGAGGAAAAGCCCATGAAGAAACCAAGTGATGTAGGGAAGAACACAGAAAGCAGAGGCCAGCCTGACACCAGGACCTGACTGTTCAGGCACAGCCTAACAAGGACTAGTGTTTGCCATGAAACCACTCAGTGAGTGACAGTCATGACCACGTGTAGAACAGTAACCCTGGCTCCACTGGCAGTCCCATGGACCTTGACATCAAGTGGTCATGCCCATGTCCACCACCCTGATTTGCGACAGACAAACTTCCTAATTTGCTGACTTTGTTTTAATCATAGAAATATATTTTGAAGAAAGCCTTTGGGTTGTAGAGAAACCAAATACTTCGGCTTGTTAACAAATCATTCTTATCACCCAAAAGACTAGAGAAAATGCCATGGAGTACTGAGATTCACAAGCACTTTAAACTGAAACATTGATGCTTCATTAACTGGGGTATTTACACTACAGAACTTCACTAGAGAAAATTAGGGTACTAAGGTAACTTCTAAGCACCCTTGAAAGAAATAATACTGAAATCTCTCTAACAGAGTACTTTAATTCTTATGAAAGTACATAAAGACTCCACCAATACATGAAAATTCGATGTCTTCTACCATTGTCATGGTTCTCTGTTAAAGAGGACGCTCAACTGCTATACTTTAAAATGGTAAATAAAAGACAATATTTTAATTAAGGTGAATATTTGCCATCTGTTATGTAACTAAAGAACCAATTAGAAAGACTATGTCTAATTTGATCAACCTTGACCAGCCAGGTTAATCTATGAAAGGTTCCAAACAAATGCATAATCTTTTCTAATCACTGTTGGATTAACTGGTCTACCCTAATGGGATGTATATAGTGTTCTTACAGCACCATATTTATTTTGAAGATTCTTTTTTTTTTGTTTTTCCTTTACAATTCATATTAAATTCCTTTAAGAAAAGGCTTTCCAAAGCTTGCAATTTTTATTATGAAATCAGAAAAGTTGTCTAGTGAGTAAATGAAGTGTCTCACAGAATATAATTCTTTGGCACAGAACACTCACTTCCCCTTCTGTCCTCTACTGATGAGTGGTAAAACTTCACTATTGAAAACAAAAATGATTCTGGTGTTACAGAGACCTGGAAATGTATGCTTGTTTTAATCACCAAGCATAGCTGAGAGAGGGAGATCAACTACAATTAATCATCTGTCCCAGCCATGGATTTTTTAAACTGTACAGTAGGCATCCTCACATCACCTACTGGTATTCACTGGGCAACTCTTCAGACCATATGGTTTCTCCAATTCCCAGAAGGTCTTTAACCCCCAAAACCCATGAAGCAGAAGAATAGGATCTCCCTGCCATCTGTAGGTGACCTGTTCACTAACAGTGAGAGCAAGAACCCAACTTCAGGCAAGCCTCACACGCTGCAGGTGGCTCCCCAGCGACACTCCTTCAGTCAGGGCCACATCACATTTCCTCTTTTCCATCACAACGCGGGACGAAAGCGTGTCACAAACTCACAGAGGTATACAGGAGTCCAGTGAGAAGTAAATGGAATTTATCTTCTCAGAAAATCAAGTTGGAGATGGGAACAGCAATAGTTCAAAGGTGAGGCTGACTGAAGTTGAGAACACCACGCTACCTGCCTTGACTCCTCCTTTGGTGTCCAGCATGGCTGATAACCAGTCTACAGAATGCAGGGAGCATTAGTGACCAAAACTCCCTGACCTGACAGACATTATTCAGTAACTGAAATGGCTTCTGCAAACTGTAAATACAAGTTGGCTGGCAACTGGGTGGTGGGATGCAGGAGCTTTTAGTGCATTTGGTACTTTGTCAGTTTAACTGCACTGCTTACACGTGCTCCTTGCCTTCTTCCTCTCACTTAATGTAGCACACACCAAATCCAACCCTTCTCTAATCTTAAAGATTTCAGTCTAGGAGCTGGTTTTTTTTTTTATCTTGTATTATCAGTGTGTCAATAAAAGTCATTGCATGTCTCAGGCTGACTTTACCATTCCATTCTGTGTTTGGAGGAGGCTTGTCACCTTTTTTTTTGTTCACTGGCACATTTTTGTCTTGCTTTCAGTTATACAATAGAAAAAGAGTTTTATTTACTGCTATCAAACCACTTGTATTGATTAGAACAAATTTGAAGACTTCTGTGTGTAAAACAAGTGCCAAGCAAGAGGAGACTCCAAACCCTCTGAATACATGCTACTTTGCAACTGAATTAAAAGTTCTCAGGAGAATTTCAGAAAAGAGAATTGTTTAGGCTTTGTGGTTGGGATTATCTAGAAGTTGTCCAATGGAATCATAGAATCATAGAATCATTTAGGTTGGAAGGGACCTCCAGGATCATCAAGTCCAACCATTGAGCCCTTAGGGCTCTAAAGTCCTCTGCTAAAACAGATCAGAATCGGTCAGGGCTGGAAGGGACCACAAGGATCCCCCAGTTCCAACCCCTCTGCCATGAGCAGGGACACCTCCCACTAGATCAGGCGGCCCAGAGCCTCATCCAGCCTGGCCTTAAAGACCCCCAGGGATGGGGCCTCAACCACCTCCCTGGGCAACCCATTCCAGGGTCTCACCACTCTCCTGGGGAAGAACTTCTTCCTCACATCCAGCCTGAATCTGCCACTGCCAGCTTTGCCCCATTCCCCCTAGTCCTGTCGTTACTCGATATCCTAAAAAGTCCCTCCCCAGCTTTCCTGTAGCCCCCCTAAGATACTGGAAGGCCACAATAAGGTCACCTCGGAGCCTTCTCCAGACTGAACAGCCCCAACTCTCTCAGTCTGTCCTCACAGGAGAGCTGCTCCAGCCCTCGGATCATTCTGGTGGCCCTCATTAAAATAGGATCAACTATCCCAAACTCCCAGGGCTGTAATCCAAAAGTCCAATGGCAGCTGTGTACCTGAACTGGAAGACTATGCAGTCTCGTCGGCGTGTGGTTCAGTGCCAAGTGGCCCAGCTCTGGGAGAGGCAGCCACTCAACCAGCCCACAGCAAGCATCCCATGGCAGCAGCTATGCTCTCCTGGCTCTGCAAGGCAGCATGAATCCCCACCACCCCTCTGGACTGTGCTGTGAGCATACACACTTTAGGACTGTCATCTTTACAAGGCCAGTGACACTTTGAGAAAACTTCTACTGTACAGAAGAGCTCACTTCTGCTTGTTCATTCTTTAGCCTAATAATCTCTCCAGTGTACCTAAGAAACTTCTCCAAACAGTCTTGAAGGATCAATCCCACATCAATATGAAAAATAAGTACCTAAACAGTATGATTATGCCAGAAGAGCATATTCAACAGCATTGAGATTATGACTATGTAGATCTATCTTGCTCCAGGTAAGCAACAGAAAAATGAAGGTCTGAGGTAGATATTGTCAAATTAATGTTCTTCTAAGAACCCATTACTGTTCCTATTCCTTAAGTTTACCAGATTTTATCTATGCCATCTTAGTGTTGTATTAATATAGCTCATCTGTCTCTGCTATAGATAATATACTCCTTACTGGGGAGAAAACTGAAAGCAGCATTCGTTATGTAAAAAAAACCCCGTGGTAGGAGTGCTTTACAAAATTGTTTCAAATACATCCGAGACCTCAGCAGGACCCATTTCCAACTGATCCACACAAAACAATAAACTTTTAATTTCCTCCTCCAACATTTCTCAGCGTTGTATCATTCTTTCCCATCACCATCAAGCACAGCAAATCTTTAACAAATGACCTGGAGGGTTCTACAACATTTCTTATAAATTACTTAAGAAAAATGTTTCATTTACAAGTGTCTAGAGAACCATATGTCAATAGCCTTGAAAAGGGGTTAAAAACGCAACTTGGATTTCCTAAGGGTTTATATTGAAAGATCAACGTAAAGAGTAATAAAGACCCTAATTTAACACACACTTAAGACAGGCTATAAATAAAAGTTTTAAAGACAGGAAAAAAATGGTAGTTCCTAGATTGAAAAGGGGAGGTTTTGAAAGATGAGACAGTTAAATAAAACATACTGGAAGCATGCCCAGTTTTAAAATATTTTTCATTTGTATTGTTTCTAAAGTATAATATGAACAAATCCATTCTCCTAATTAAACTGATTACATCGATAATGCACAATTAATTCAGCTGCATCTTGGGCGAAGGCGACACTTTGCTATGAATCATCTCATCTCTTGTTTAAGGAGACAAACTCTAATGTACCTCTACAGCCTCGCAGCAGTGGCAGCTCAGGCAGCACTGACTCCCCTGGTGCTCGGCTGACGTGCACCAGCCGAGGGCTGGCTTCTGGCCAGAAGCTCCATTAGCCTGCTGTGAAACCGCTCCATATTTTGTGGGGACATCCATTTCACTCGTCCCCTTCCCTACCACCTCCTCCCTCAAATTCAGGCGCCTCTGGACACGGTTTGTGCTGCTTATCTGCACACCTCGATGCTGAACACAGAGAAACCAACCCCTGGACCGTTGACGTTGTCCCCTCTGACAGCACATATGATGCACATTACCTCCCACTGTCATTCGGTGGCACAGCTGATACTGAACAGTTATTTGGACCAGACTGAAAACCAGTGTGGTGATGAAACTGTTCATTTTTCAACCAGGAATGTCACCAGGACATGAAGCTCTGCTGACAAGCACCTGAAAGGAGGCTCAGAGGATGCACCATGTTCACAGGATACATCAAGTAAGTTGAGGACATCAAGGACTTCACACCAAATCATATCTTTAACAGAAACCACTGACATGCATTGATTTAGAGACCATAATTCCACAATGGTGTCAGCAGTCTGATCTTTAACAAAGCACCAAAATGTGTCTGCTTAACTCTTTAACTTTCAGATGTATACGCTTCCTACGGATACAGCCTGTGTGCCATAACCCTAATCTTTCCAATATCTAACCATTTCTACATAATTTCCAGCCTTCATGGCAATAAGGAACAATCTTGCAAATGCTGTGAAGAGCACATAACTACCAAATCTATGCACAGCCTGACACAAAGGTTTCAAGATGTGAATTTTATGCTCCTTCCCATGGCCTGCAGCAGTAGCGCTAAAGCCTGTGACAGTGTTTTGAGTACTGACACCACGAACACAAGCACCTGCCTTCTTAACACACAGCACAGTGGACTGACGCTGCATAGGCTGAGAGAGGGAGTTGGCACAAGGACAGAAATAACAAGGAAAACAAGAAAAGAGATTCATGGAGATACAGAAGTAGAAAGAGAGAGGACAGAACCACAGGACAGGACTAACAATTGGCAGAACTAAAGCATGTTTTCTTACTAGGGGGTAATATGGAAGGGAGCACTAAATTTAATCCAAGAACACACACCCCCTATCATCCACTGCAAACAGCAAAGGCCTAAACCAAACTCAACTCTTGTCAACAAGACCATAAAGTTGGAATAATTCAGGTATATGACTGCAGAAAGTTATTTACAAGTCCTGTCTTTAAAAGCTTCTAGATGAACGAAACCATGACAGTTCTGCATAGCAGTATGTAGAGGTGACTACAGCTGCTGCGACCTTTTGGCAGCTACAGCTCTGCCTTTCCTCCACAAAGCAGCTGCAGGCTGCTGTCCTGTGCTGCCTGGGGATGAGCTCCCAGCCCTGCAGCCCCGCTCCGAGGAGAACATGATGTGCTCCCTGGGACTCAGCACAGCAGCTCCAGTGACCCCGTGCCCTGGTCTGAATACACTGCCGCACACCAAGCGACTGAAAATGCTGAATGCAGTCAACTGATACTTACTTGATTAAAAATGATTGCTTCAAATTATTCTGAAGTTTTGCAAAAACTAATTAGAAAACTGATGGTCTGGCAAATCAAGATGAACAGTTACAAAGAAGTAACTTTATTTCATCCTGCTGCTGCTGTTGATGAGGTACCTCCATAAAGCTTTTAACTTCTCCAGAGGAAGGGGGGGGGAAATGGCCTTCAATCATCCTTTGGTGGCTTTTCAAGGTCGCAGCTTCACTGTGCCAGGAGCACAATGACACCCAAGTGAAGTCTGCACCAGGCAGCTCACGTCTGGAGGCAGTACATCTGCGTTTGTTTTGTCACCCTGCTGCCAGACTTGCTCCAGCAGGTCCCTGCAGCTGAGAGACCCCTGAACCCCAGGCAGCAGTGTCACTGACCTCCCTTCTCCCGGTTACATCCTCAGAGGATGTTCTCACAACCCAGACCACATGTGTTTCAAATAATCCATCTGGGTTATAATCTTATCCCTTACCACCTGGGACAATCAAAGCTGACAGCATTCAGAACTGAGGCCCTGATCCTAAAAGCATTAAAAAGCAGGTATTTTGTTCAGCTCTACACACAAAAGTTTATACATTTCATAAGAATATGCAGGAACTGGGATAAAACTGTAGGCATTAAAGCGGCATAAAATCTTGTACCTTTAAAAATTACTTCACTATAAAATAATTGTATTTTCTCAACACTGAGGAAAATGTCATTGAACATATTTTTAGACTAGACTGTCATGATTGAAATGAAAATGTATTTTTAAAGAGAAGCTTCGGCATCTAAGAAAAATTTTTAAAACTGCTGTCTTTATTTAGGAAATTCCTGAAGACCACAGACTAAATCCTACCAGCCTTCTTGGTGTACCCCACCTTCCTCAGTCATGTTGAGTATTTCATGAAAGGATGCTGACACCAAATTAAGCATGGGCTGTGGGATGTCAGCTTTACAGGAGAATCTGCCTGGTGATCATGGCAGTAATGTTAATGAGGCTCCTGGCTTATCTTTTATTAGAGACATGAAGATTTTATGAGTGCAGACCTCCTCAGGAAAACTCATGTAGGTCAAAATTTGAAACTCAACTAAATGTTAGGAAACTAATTAGAGAAGTTTAAACTATTCTACCTCAGCAGTTTAAGGCTTTGTCTGTACACAAGAGTCAGCACACAGCATGCTGTAGTGTGAATCCAAGACGCACCAGCCATTGGATCTCATTCTGAAGACACCCAGTGCATTGAGGATGGTTATGTGCTCGGAGCTGAGTGAGCTCCTGGCACGGGACTTGCAGCACACTGTACATCTACACCACGGCTTCATGATGCTGCTTTGTTTCCCTGTGAGGAGTCCAAGGCCACAGTAAAACTGACTGCAAACCCTACCAAGGTCCTGATGTGGCTTACGACCACCCGTTTGTTTTGCCAGTTCAGTAACAGGGTCACAACATGCACAAACAGTCGTGGAAGGACAATGGAGAAGGCCACATGGTGACAAGGACCAGCAGCCTGGGTGCATGAAGCTAAGAACAACTCCCTTTGTGGGCACTCCTGGCCTAACACAGAAATCAAGCAACAGCCTAAGATCAATTCGTGGTCTTCAGGCCTCCTCTTGCCTGAAATTCTCTTACATGCTATGAAAAGCACTTAATGCCTCTACCGAACCCTTTCTGAAAGCTGAATTTTAGCCAAAAATCCTGGATACTAGATACACTGTTTGTTGATTTGTACTCGATTAAACGTTTTAAGACAACATCTGTAAACAGACCTTGTTGTTTGCAAAGTGTCGACTAGTGAAGAGCAACACTTTAGGTCATTCTGTCAAACATCTGCTGTGCTGGAACACAACGCAGTGCTGAAAAACAGCACTGATGAGAAGACTTGGAAGAGGAAGTAATGTTTGTTTTTCTGGGAATCCCTTGAATGTTTGAACTGAAGTCATACTATGGTCTAAATCTCACAGAAAAATGTTATGGAGAACATACTTTGAAATGAGTGCTTGTTTATTCATGCCCATTTATCAAATCCATATGTATACAACCATCTTCTAGCCAGCTACTGTGAGTACTTAAGTCTCTCACAAATACACTGTGTGCACAACTTGCAACACATCGTTTAAAGGCAAAAAGTTTGTAGGCTAATGGAACTGTACAGGACAGACTAATTTATCTTCATTTTAGCTTTAACTTGGGTCAAATTCTTTAAGCTTATACTTAATTTCAGGAATTAAAATGATCTCTTGGAAACCAATGGAAATACACTTTAAACTGAACTCATGCTGGATTATGTTGGTATTTCAGAACCCTTGGAATGCTCCCTCACTGCTTTTTAGCCCACATCACTTCTACAAACAACAGACATTTGTGAAATGACAATTTTTACACAAAATTGCTGCACACAATTAAACATAAGTAAAAACTTATGCCACATTGGATTGTTTCAAAACATTACTTGAGCGCATTACTCTACATAAAAACACAATTCTTCAAAGAATCACTAGAGATTCAATTCAAAGGTTTCTATAGATATGTTTCCTCTAAAGCTACCTTTGTGCTACAAAAGTTGGAATTTCAATAGTATCTACTTTAATCATACTTTTAATTCATAGTGGTTGCCCAGTCCTCTAGCATTTAGCAAAGATAATTTTGACTAAGACATATTATTTTGAAGGAAAAAAAAGTAAGAAAAAGAAAAACCTGCCTAAACTCCCTGCCTGAAGCAATTTGGTCTCACTGACAACATCTTCATACTCTCCTAGTTCCTCAATAACTTCCCATGAAAATATTTCTTCAAAATTTTAAGCCAGTTAATTTAAAGTTCGGAGGGAAACCTGTTACACACTCTACAGAGGAGACGATGGGACAACAACCATCAAGGGTGAGGGACAAAGGACAAAACTCTGCCACTGTATCACTGTACAGCTGCAGACAGCCTCCAGTTTACACTTCCCATGGATCAATTCTCTCTATCCTGATCCACATGTACCACTGCCTCCATTTCTTTTTCCTCCCCCTCCTTTCCTGACCACAGTACCTGGTTTCACATCTGCAGTCACACTCCACTTCCATTAGGGAAATGCATCCTGAGCTCACAAACACATTTACAATATGCTGTGATCTCCAGCTGGGAACTCTTGCAACATCTCCTACCAAAATGGAATGTTTGAGAGGCATGTGACAAGTGAAGGATTGTATCACAGCCTCAAAAACTTGTTTCTTCTTCCAGTCAAGTTCCTTAAAGGCAGATTTCAGGATTCATTTTAGGATTTTCATCATAGTCCATCCATAGTTGTGATCACCAGGCTTGGCAGACACAAAGCACAGAGCAGAGGCTCAACCAGGAGACTCTACTGACCCAAAGCAGTTTGTTGTTTTCCTCTTTGTTTGCTTCTTTGTTTTCAAGAGTTATAACACAGCTCTATCCCATTTATGACTCCTGAGCTGTGGGTGTCTTCCCCAAAGGAAAAGCATCACCACCATTTCACAAGCCTGCCAAGTCATCCCAACATGCTCTCACGCTTAGATGGCTGTTTATCTGGTCTATACTTGAACATGAAGAGCAGAAGATCTCAGCCTAACGTTTTAAAAGGTACCAGTGACAGTGAATGTCTCATATAAATTAGTGATTGCTCCAGATGACACAGACATGCTTCTGTGCACAATTCTCCTTGTGTCACAGCTAAGCAGCATCTGACACTCAACGGACTCAGATTGCTCTCATAGCAATACATGCTTGCTTGTTGTAGAACTCTGTCAGTTCTCTTGACTGGGACATATCTTCTGTTGGACATACTAGTTGAAACTTAACCCCATGGACAAGTGAAAATGTGAACTTTTTTTTTTCAGCTTAGTTGCAGGCCCTGATGCTTGAGTGTAACATGAAGGCTCTCTTCAATTCCAGCTCTGTGAAGCAAAATAAAGACTTCCAACTGCATAATTACTAAGCCAATCTCCTGTCTTATGCTTTATCCCTTGGCTTTGAAACTTCTCATTAATATGAAAGCACATTTTCAAAGGCAGGAAGAGCAGGCTCTGTATGAGTGAACTAGCCAGAAAACAGAAGATGAACTCCATTACTGATGGGGTCATCTTCTGTACCTATCTACAGCTGGTTTTATCTTTTTCTTTAGATATAGATTTATTTATATAGAAAACTATTTATCCTTTAAAGGCTACCAGAATTACCACACAGGAGAGATCCTCCCTGTTAAAAATCTCTGCACCTGATCAGCATTGTATTGGACATGGTTACATGCCATAATTCTTAACAACAGCCTTCCAAACGTATTAGTACTCTAGCCAACGATCTCTAGTGACCTCTTTTGTCTATAATATGAGCCAAGCTTTGATATGAAAAGTCAAGAACCAGAAGTTACTTTCATTCTCATAAGTTTCTTTAAATATATTTGCTAGCCCATAATTATGCAAGGCTAAAAGTCCAGCTCACTCCTCCAAAATGTTCAAATCTTATCAAGGGGTTTCTCACCTTGTCCTGCCAGCCAGCCACCTTTGCCTAGGTGTGAAGGGAGGCAGCTTCCACACGTATACCTGAAGTTTTTAACTTTTCCTTTTCAGGCTCTGTTCTTAGGACTGTTGTTCTGATCAGAGAGCATTCAGCTTGCTATCAAAGGAAACCAAGCAGCACAGTACGAAGTCTTAATTTTAGTAAAAATCATCTAAATGGCTCATTACTTTCCAGTTTTGTTGCTTTGAGCGATTCACTGCATAAATGAAATGATGCGTAAAGTGAAGAACAGTTCAATTTCTACAGGCTATTAAAACAGAAACATGGGAGGTTTGGATTAGGGCAAATGGTCAGGCTGCAGTGCAGTACTGGTCCCTTTGGAAACACTGCATGTGGCTGAGTTTCTTTAGAGGAAAAAAAGAAATTATATTGAAAAATGAACTCTCTTTACAAAAAAGTATTGTCCATTATAAATCATGCTCTAGCAAAACACAAGGTATGTCAATGGTGTTCCCAAGAGGTGTTGGCAGCCAACCTGCTATGGCAGCACAGGGAAAGAACAGTCTCTCACTGCAGGTTTAAAACCAGGGCAAGGAACAGGCAAGATGAAAAGGCTGGTGTCATCATCTCACCAGGGTATGGCCAAATCATGACTATAAAATGGCAGCTTTGCCCACTCTAGAGAGGTTGTCCCAGAAATGCTGCTCCTTACAGCTTGCTGTTTTAACACTTTTGAATATTCACCCAGGAAGACAGTCAGCCAAAGAAGTTTATCCTTACCTCGAGTACAGTTACTGAAAAGAAATTATTTTTTCAATAAAGCATGAATAAAATACAAAAAGGCTGGGAGATGGGAGAATATCAGATTCAAAAGAGGGAGAATAGTGTAAATAAAACTACCAAAGCCTGACGACATCACTTCTTGTTTTATGACATTAATAGACTAAGCTCCTTTTCTCTACTTTTAGAAAGTATCTCAAGACTGACTCCCTATCAAACCCCCAGATTATAAAGTCAGGAAAACATATTATCTATTCCATTTTAGCAATAAGACATTTTAGCTAAAAAGACATCTGCTCTAGTCTAGCAACCAGTCTGAGAAGATACATCCTGACAAATATTGCAAACTTCATATAAACCTCAAACACCTTGAGCACATTTACTGCAAGAAGCCAAAACCTTGCACAAGCACCAGCTACTCAAGTCTCTTTGGGCTTTAAGTATTTGGACTGTGGCTACACAAAAACCAAGACGGCACTTGAGACTTTATAGTACTATCAGTAGGCAAATCAAAGTCAAGCAGAAATTTTTTAGTGACAAAGATTCATCAGAAAGCCCTGGTTCAGGGAATCAGGGCTAATTGCTCAGAGCATCCTGGGCTTGAAGGATTAGCTTGTTGGTCTCCGCAGGGCTGCACTTCATTGTCCGTCACAAACAAGGTTCTGACAACATCCTCTCCTCCACCCACACAGAACTGACCTGTTAAGGGAAAACTCAAATTATCTCAGTTGAAATCAAGATGGAAGACTCATTAGGCTATGGAAATACTACTTAAGCTGCTCCTATCAGAACAGTCTAAATCCTTTAGACTCCTATCGAAATCCCACGTGCTTCTGAAGTCAGAACCTTCCTTCCAAAATCTCAGCCTCCTTGTCAGGAAGCTGTGACTCTTCAATAAGAGATTTCTGAATGAGAAGAGAGGGATTACTGCTGACTTCCTCTTCAGGGACATCATTAACACACACACACATACACTGAATCTTTCCAGTGTTTCTTCTCCTTTCTCCAGAGTCCTCTACTTCTGCAATAGAAAACTCCTCCCCATCTTCCACAAACTCTAACGCCCTCAATTCTCAGAGTCCAAGCCCCTCTTTGCCCAACAATTTTTTCCTGCTTTTAAAAAGATCTCACCTACTGCTGTTTCCCTTCAGAAATATAACTTCATTTATTTTATCCAAAGCTTCAAGAGGCAGACAGCAGCTTTGCCCCTTTTTCCTGCAGGCTCTAAGTGTCAGGCAATCGTTCCTCTGTCTCAGAAGCCACTGACCCACTGTACTGCTGTGAATGGCCACTGACAAAGGCAATAAATCCAGCGTCCTCCATCTGACTCTGATGCACTCCTGGCACTCTTCAGAGCCTTCGCACACACAATTGAAAACAGATGGCCACAAACTTCTCTGCTGCTGTAAACTGGATATTTCACCACCACGGAATTTGACCTGAAGACCTAGCCCAAAGATGTGTCCTATTGATGCAGTCCATGGAAAACCTGGAAGAGGTAAAGCTCCAAAAGATCATTCCACTGAGCATTCCTTAGGTGACCTTCAGTCACCTTTACTTCAAGATATCCTACAGAAAAGAGGTGTGAAACCTGACGCACTCACTGCCAACCAGTAACTTCACCAGGGTGTTTTAACTGAAACCTGGGAACTGAGTGAACAACAGCAGGAACAGGCACATTGCTAAATTCCTGTTCCTGAGGTCTTACCTGTGTGTTCTCAACTTTGCCTTCAATAGCACTGTGTGTTTGCAGAACTGGAGCCTACAGGTCCAATAAAACATCTCCCCTGACAGTTTTATATCAAGGCCTTCACACAAGCTTTCCCTTTCTGCATTTAAAGCTGTGTAACTTAATAGTACTGCAGTAATTATCCTATTGCTTGACTTACATTCGGTTACACTGGGCCTTAAAAAGTTAAAAATGTTTTCTTGAAAAATACACTTCAAAATTTCTGAAAACAAACAGCAAAAGATATTACTTTCTCTTACTAGAAGCTGTACTGAACAAGCAGAATTTGTCAGAATGTCCTGAATAACACAAAGAAGTCACCAATAGGCAACATGTGTTACCCTACTGCCAAAAACACTGAAACCAACCTAGTGCAGCAGCCTCACAGAGATTTATAGTTCTGGAAAGAGTAAGGAGCCTCTCCAGCCAAAAGATGTTACTACATTAAGAATTGCATTGGATCAAAACACTGGATATAATTTCACTAAGGGGACTCAATGAAAATCATTGAATTTACACGGGTTGTCTTTCCCT